>NW_025534216.1:0-249058 GCF_020615455.1 Coregonus clupeaformis | reverse complement strand
CCTTGTCAAAAGTAGTGCACTTCGAAAGAGATAGGGTTCCATTTGGGACACAGACCTGGTTGTGGTGTGTGATTGTACACCATGTTCGGTCCCACACAGGCCAAGCCACCTGATTACCATAATTACTACACGAGGTTGCAGTATTTACTCAATTTTCTGTGGATGATGTCACATTCTTTATTTGTGTGTGTCAACAATATTGACAAACTACTGGTCCACACAAGTCTGAATTGTGATCCTTGGTTGTGATACATAACTATAAGTGTTGTGATAATATCATATCACACTTTCTATGGGCCTTGTCCGTAATGTATTGCAGTGCATTCAGAAAATATTCAGACCTTTCCTTTTCCCACATTTTGTTACGTTTTATGTTCAAATTGTCAAATATTTCCTCATCAATCACTAAAAAAACCAAATATCTTATTTACTTATACTTTCTTGAGACTCGAGAGTGAGCTCAGGTGCACATCCTGTTTCATTGTTAATCCTTGGATGTATCTCCACCAGTTCGGAATCCCACTTGTAGTAAATTCAATTGATTGACATGATTTGGAATGCACACACTTGTCTATATAAGGTCCCACAGTTGACAGCGCATGTCAGGTAAAAAACCAAGCCATGAGGTCGAAGGAATTTGTGTGTGTGTGTGTAGCCCTATTATTATTATTGTTGTCCATAGAGCTCAGAGACAGGGTTGTGTCGGGACACAGATCTGGGCAAGGGTACCAAAACATTTACTGCAGTATTGAAGGGTCCCAAGAGAAGGCAGGTAGCTTAGTGGTTAAAAGAGTGATGTACAGTAACCAGAAGGGTTGCTGTGGTTCTAATCCCCGAACCGACTAGGTGAAAAATCTGTCGATGTGCCCATGAGCAGGCATAACCTAATTGCTCCTGTAAGTCGCTCTGGATAGAGCGTCTGCTAAATGACTAAAATGTAAACACGGTGGCCTCCATCATTCTTAGCCCTTGTGTGGTGTTACTGTTTTTATTATTCTAGAATGTTCACAGTCTGATGTATAGTTTAACATTATTAGGATTTTAGAGAACAATACAGCCATAACAATTTACGTAAAAATACCCAATACTTAGATGTTGTTTTCCATATCAATTACAAACAGTATATAGACATCATGCATGGTTAATATTTATTATTTACCTCTGCTAGATCAGATTTATCAACATATTATTTTTGTTTTGATAAAATTATTTTTGTAAACAAAAAATCAATTATAATCAAGACATGAGTTGAATAAATCTTGTTTATCTTGAACAAATATAAATGAAACAAGGTTTTCATCACTAATGATGTTTATTGCTTTGAACTGAACAAATTGGAAGGGACACATTTTACATACAGTATTTTATGGAAATGATAGTTGACCCAATTGAACAGAAATTTAGGCAGGTTTACACCCCACATGAGGACACATTTTTTTACTGTGTGTATCATTGCAAATGTATTTCTTGCACTTGATGCATGTGTACTGTGTCTTCCTGTCTTCTTGTGCCCCATTGCAGCCCTTCTTCTTCTTGTTGCTACCAGCTGCAATCTAGAATGATAGAAAACACTTAGTTCTGAAACAACTCACTCCCTCACTCACTCACTCACTCACTCTGCTCACTCCCACTCCCTCTCTCCCACTCACTCACTCCCAATACAGTGAAATTTAACACACCTACTCATTCGGTTTTTCTTTTATTTTTACATTTTTTACATTGTAGAATAATAGTAAACATCAAAACTGTGAAATACACTATGGAATCATGCTTATAACCCAAAAAAGTTTTAAACAAATCAAAATATATTTTATATTTGAATTCTTCAATAACGCGTACTATACAGCTTTGCACACTCTTGGCATTCTCTCACGGATTTCATGAGGTAGTAACCTGGAATTCATTTCAATTAGCAGGTGTGCCTTCTTAAAGTTTAATTTGTGGAATTTCTTTCCTTCTTTATCAGTTTACAATCAATTGTGTTGTGACAGTAAGGAGTATACAGAACATAGCCCTATTTGGTAAACGACCAAGTCCATATTAAAGGCAAGAACAACTCAAATAAGCAAAGAGAAACAACAGTCCATCATTTACTTTAAGACATGAAGGTCAGTCAATATGGATAATTTCAAAGAACTTTGAATGTTTCTTCAGTGATTCGCATAAACCATCCAAGAGCATGATGAAACTGTCTCTCATGAGACCGCCACAGGAATGAAGACCCAGAGTTACCTCTGCTGCAGAGGATGAGTTTATTAATTTTCAGCCTCAGAAATTGCAGCCCAAATAAATGCTTCACAGAGTTCAAGTAACAGGCATCTAACTTTAACTGTTCAGGGGGGGACTGTGTAATCGAACATGTGGTTGAATTGCTGCAAAGAAACCACTACTAAAGACACCAATAGAAGAAAAAAATATACTTGACCAAAAACTGGCAATGACATTAGACCTGTGGAAATTTGTCCTTTGGTCTGGAGTCAAATTGAGATTTTGGTTCAAAACTTCCATGTCTTTGTGAGACGTGGTGTGGGTTAACGGATATCTCATGTTAGTTCCCACCGTAAAGCATGGAGGAACGTGTTATGGTGTGGGGTTGCTTTGCTGGTGACACGACTGTGATTTACTTAAAATTCAGAGCACACTTAACCAGCATGGCTACCACGCATTCGCAATACGCCATCCCATCTGGTTTGGGCTTAGTGGGATTATCATTTGTTTTTCAACAGACAATACCCACCCTCCAGGCTGTGTAAGAATGTACCAGAAGTACAGGTGCTGTTTCAGGTACAAACCCGTTCCCCCGGGATCAAACTAATTGAGATGATTTGGGATAGTGCACGGCAAGTGAAGGAAATGCAGCCTTGAAGTGCTCAGCATATGTAGAACTCCTTCAGACTGTTGGAGGAAGAAACCATTCCAGGTGAAGCTAGTTTGAGAGAATGCCAAGAGTGTGCAAAGCTGTCATCAAGGCAAAGGGTGGCTATTTGAAGAATCTCATTGTTTGCCTTTTTGGTTACTACATGATTCCATGTGTGTTATTTTATGGTTTTGATGTCTTCTATTATTCTACATGCTTTAAAATAGTACAATTGAAGAAAAACCACTGAATGATTAAGTGTGTCCAAACTTTTACTGGTACTGTTATACTATAGTTACGCAGGCCAAGGTAGGAGATTCAGACACACACACATGCAACAACATCACTCAGACTTACTTCCCGGTATTGGAGTTGTTGGTTCTGTGGGTCAGGCGGATGGGGCACAGCATCCTCACCTGAATCACTCCTCCACGATGGCTGCAGAAGCCTGAGGTCCTTGGGATATGTTGCCTCTGTGTTTGAGATCTTACCAATGCCTTGCCCAGCTCCTCCAACCGGCCGTCTCCTCCTGGACTTCCTCTGTTTAATCTGGGTTCATTACCATCCCAATTCGTTGTATGCCGCGATGTCCAAGATGTTGAAGAATTTCACAAGTGGCATCACAGTTCTTCTTTTTTAGCTGTAGCCAGTCACCAGCTTGTCTAATTTGTCCATCCCTCCTTTTGAGGGCATTGTAATCCATTATGATTTCTGGTTTTCGATGTTCAGTCATATTCTCCCATCCCTATGCAGCGTACTCATGAGTACCCCATTTATACCTTTCTTTGGCACGTAGGACACACTAGAGACATGTCAGCCATGAACACACAGAGGAATTGGTAGGCCTGTTCCGTGTATTCAGCAACAACTGAGGTGCCAAACTGGCTTGTTTTTCCTACTGTTCCTACCATCATTCTGGCTTCCTCTCTTGAGGGCTCCTTCACACTTGTGAGAAGTAAAAGAAGATTATCACATGTGATGTTGTTGCCGCGAGTCCCTGTGTCACGTCCTATCCCCGATTTTCTTCTCAGGGGCTCCTCCATCTAGCTTCCCGTATACCCATGCAATTTCCACGCATATGATGAAGCAGCATCACAGGCAAGCCAGATCTTGATTCCATATTTTGCGGGTTTAGGCGGAATGTACTGCCTGAAGGGGCAGCGGCCCCTAAGTAGCTCAAGCTGCTCATCAACCAATGAAATTATTAGAAGCCCTCTGTGCCAAATATTTTTGCCATACTGATTATATTATAGACCACACACATGCAAAAACTATTTATTATAACCCCCACTCCCCCTTTGCACCTACTGGGGCCAAGTGGAAAATACATGTGTATCAATGTTTATTTAATACGTGTGCAGTTACAAGATGTTGTGTAGTTTCACACTACAAAGGGTAAACAGTGCAAGAAGAGTGGGAGACAGGCAGACAGGCAGGGAGACAGGCAGACAGGCAGGGAGACAGGCAGGGAGACAGGCGGGGGCGGAGCGAGGCAGACAGGCAGGCAGACAGGGGAGACAGGTGGGTCTTGGTGCTATGTTGAAACAGCAGGCTCAGGGAGGATGAAGAAGACGAGTGTGCCACCCAGCAAACCTTTTTCTTTAATTTTTGCTTGTTTTCACCTACACACACTTTCCACACTTTTATTACCCTCGGTCAGTGACAAAACACACCACATATGTAATATAAATTGTTGGGGGTGCACTGTGTGCCTCAGTAAAAAATGTGTTATTTTACATATTCTTCCAAACATTATTCATTGTATCATTCTTCATAGTAAACATTGAAAATGGGTCCCACAGACCCAACACCACACAACAACTAGTTGTCAGTCCATATACATAGTAATTCCATTAGTCCTTTGCTGCTAGATGTCAGTCCACTTTCCATAGTGATTCCATTTTGTCCTTTAACAACTAGATGTCAGTCCATACCATAGTGATTCCATTAGTCCTTAACAACTAGATTCACTCCATAGTTAGTGATTACATTTATCCTTTAACAACTATATACCTTACTTCTCACTTCTTTTTGTATTTTCAGACTAATTAAGCTATAATATATTGTAATGTATGAATGTAACTGTATGAATGTTAAATTATAACATACTGCATTGCAGTAACTGGTCTGTAGCTGGTCTCTCTCCTCAGTCAGGTTGTTGCAACTGTTGTTGTAACTGGTCTGTAGCTGGTCTCTCTCCTCAGTCAGGTTGTTATGCTCTTTATTGTGCTAGTCTGTAATTGGTCTCTCTCACTCAGTCAGGTTGTTGAAACTGGCCCAGTACATAACTTTGGTCTCTTAGCTGGTCTCTCTCCTCAGTCAGGTTGTTGTGGCTGCCGTCAACTGGTCTGGCAGCTGGTCTCTCTCCTCAGTCAGGTTGTTTAACCTGGCCAGTAACTGGTCTGTAGCTGAGGTCTCTCCCTCAGTCAGGTTGTTGTAACTGGCCAGTAACTGGTGTGGGTGGGTGGGTGTGTGTGCTTATGTGGCTTACAGCAGGGATGTGAAACTTGCTCCTCTCAGCCTGAAGTGTCTTCACTTGTCCATAAATAGCTAACTTTTCATGTTCAACTGTTAAACCTGTTAGGGAAACTCAGCTTAGATGCCTCAAACATCATCTCCCTTACTGTGTTTTCTGTCTAACAGGTCTATGTTAAGTCTACCCAGGTTCTTTAGATATTTTTACCTCTGCCCTGTGTCTGTTCCCTCCCCTTACTGTAAAGTACACTGTTTTAACTTATGAACTTCAAATCAACCTCACTTACCTACTTCCCCCACTTTATATAATTATATATAAATATATTTATCCTTTGCTCATCAATTTCGTCATATCCAATTGGTAGTTACCCAGTCGCTGCAACTCATAATACGGACTCTGGAGGCGAAGGTGGGTGCTCCTCCCAGCCCTAACTTCGCCAAACACACTGCTTCTTGACACTATGCACAACCCGGAGCCAGCCGTGGTGTGTCAGAGGAAACACAGACCCTGGCGGCCGTGTCCGCGTGCATGCGCCTCCCGCCACAGGGTTGCTGAAGCACAATGGGACAAGACATCCACGGCCAAACCCTCCCCTAACCCGACACGCTGGGCCAATTGCATGATCTCCCGGTGCGGCCAGCTGTGACACAGCCGGGCTCCAACCAGGATCTGTAGCCTCAGCTTGCACTCATTGATTGCTTTAGTTTCCTTCAGGCCACTCTCGGAGGCTGACCCACTTTAGTTTCTAACATAAATTTTTGTTTAGCACCATGCACATGTTTCAAACATATGATTAAAGTTATAATTGAAGTATACCTCTGAATTCACATATAGATCATATAGGACTACTGAGGCTTTGACAAGCCAGCCTTGGCCTTCAAGCGGAGGTCACGTTATGGCTTGTTGCACTCGTGTGGCCAGCCACCCGATTTCATCACATCACCAAACCGCTTATCCTTCAGTGAAGAATTATGCAGAAGTGTGTGGGGAAATCTATGTCTGCACCTTTCTCAGAAGTTTAAAAAGGATAAGTGTGTGTGTGTGTGCTCTCAGCACTGTTCTGCCTTCTGTGTGTTCCAACTGCAGGGTCTCAGCACTGTTTTTATGAAAAAAGCAAGAAAATATTTAAACAGCATAAGCCCATGGCAATGTTAAGCTAATAAACATAATTAATAAAATCATTTTCCAGAGTACAATATGTCTACATCCTATCCTCTATAATCTAAACAGAACTATTATTTATCTTATTTTTTCTACTCTTCCTCATTCTCTTAATGTTCTTCTCTACTCCTCTATGTCTCTCTTGACACTAAGGCTCCTATCTCAATTAGTCTTTTCCTAGATTCCTCTCCTCCTATCTCCTCACTTATTCCTCCTATCTCTCCTCTCATCTTATCTCCTTTGCCATCTCCTCCTCCGATCTCCTCTCTTACTCAGGTTGTTGCAACTGATCTTTAGCTGGTCTCCTCTCTTTAGTCAGAAGTTGTTGTAAACAGGATCTTTAGCTGGTTTCTCTCTTTGTCAGGTTGTTGTAACTGGTCTGTAGCTGGTCTCGTTCTTTAGTCAGGTTGTTGTAACTGGTCTGTAACTGTTCTCGTTCTTTAGTCAGGTTGTTGTAGCTGGTGTTTCGTAAGTGGTCTCTCTCTTTAGTGGTTGTTGTTTACTGGTCTGTAACTGGTCTCTCTTTCAGTCAGGTTGTTTACTCGTGTAACTGGTCTGTAACTTCTACTCTTTTTTTTCTTGCTGGTCTCGCTCTTTAGTCGTTGTTGTAACTGGTCTGTAACTGGTCTCTCTCTTTGTCAGGTTTTTGTAACTGGTCTGCCAGCTGGTCTCTCTCTTCAGTCAGGTTGTTGTAGCTGGTCTGTAGCTGGTCTCTCTCTTTAGTCAGGGTGTTGTAAACTGATCTGTAGCTGGTCTCTCTCTTCTTAATCAGGTTGGTTGTAACTGGTCTGTAACTCAGGGTCTCTCTCTTTAGTCAGGTTGTTGTAACTGGTCTGTAACTGGTCTCTCTCTTTAGTCAGGTTGTTGTAACTGGTCTGTAGCTACGGTCTCTCTCTTTAGTCAGGTTGTTATAGCTGGTCTGGCTGGTCTCGCTCTGCAGTCAGGTTGTTGTAACTGGTCTGTAACTGGTCTCTCTCATTCAGTCAGGTTGTTGTAACTGGTCTGTAGCTGGTCTCTCTCTGCAGTGAGGTTGTTGTAACTGGTCTTGTAGCTGGTCTCTCTCTTAGTCAGTTGTTGTTCTGGTCTGTAACTGGTCTCTCTCTTTAGTCGGGTGTTTGTAACTGGTTTTGTAGCTGGTCTCTCTCTTTAGTCAGGTTGTTCACTTAACTGGTCTGTAACTGGTCTCTCTCTTTAGTCAGGTTGTTTATGTACGCTTCGTCTGTAGCTGGTCTCGCTCTGCAGTTGTGTTGAGTATAAACAGAAAACTCTTTGACAAGTTTTCCGCAACCTCTTATCTTCAGAATGTTTGATGGCTCTCTGTCAAATCTACAAAGTATAAACACATAGTTACTATCTGAAACACCATGCGTAAATAAGGCCCCTAGTAACCAGCACTCTTACAACTAGGTGATAATCAATGAACATATGAAACAAACTCGTAGACGGACAGGCCTATGATCCCGTGCCAGTTAGGAGAACACATATCAGCCCCAGACACACAACAAAGAAGGAAGGGTCACTAACCTCTATCCTCTTTGGACACATAACATTATATTTTGCAGTACGTGTGTGTGTGTGCGTGGCATTTCAGGCGGATGGAGATGTGGTGAAACTTACTCCTCAGCCTGAAGTATGTCCCCCCTTGCACCAGCCAAGCCTTCTAGCTTTTTGCATGGCGCACCGACTGATAAGACGCTTCCGTGAAGGCAGTCACTGTGCTAGCAAGGCAGAGTGTCCTGAGTTCACACCAGGGAGTAAGTGGCACTCGCTAAGCATGCAAGCTTGATGTCCTTTACACATTCATGTTTGTGTGTTACCTGAGTGCTGGTCTCTGTGGTCCATTATTAGGAGCAGAGTGTCTGCTGTCTCTTCTCTCTTGGTGCTGTTCTACCTTCTCTCCAAGTGTTTGCACTGACGTAGATATCAATAATCCTCACCTCCCCTCTGTCAAACCCCCCCTCTTCTTGCCTCCCCCTCCTTCTCTTCTCGGTCATATCTGGCTCAGCATAAGATGGCATCAGACATCTCCAACACTGTTTTCTTCTTAGTCCTATCTGGCTCAGCATATGGCACTCAGACATCTTCAACAATGTTTGACGCTTTTCCTTTCTATGTAGAGTGTCTCTATATGTATTCATTCTAGGTTTCTAGTGATATCACTGCCTCCTATTTCTCTGCATGTTGTCTGTCTCTATGTCTCCCTTCGTCTCTCTCTTGTGTCATCTGTGTGTCTCTGTCAGAGTGACTTACTGCCTCGTAGGTGTGTTAACCATAGGGAAGTTTCAAAAGAAGAACACTGACCAAGAAAATTTCATGGATAGTTGTGGCTGCGGCATCTTCTCCTTTTATATTCTATCTGATTCCTGAGTAGTGTGTGTGTGCATACGGGTGTCTCTCTTCAGTAAGGTTTCTGTAACTTGTCTGTAGCTGGTCTCTCTCTTCAGTCAGGGTGGTGTAGCTCTTAGCTGGTCTCTCTCTTTAGTCAGCTGGTGTAGCTTGTCTGTAGCTGGTCTCTCTCTTCAGTCAGGCTGGTGTAGCTGGTCTCTCTCTCCTTCTTGAGAAGTTGTAACTTTTATCCTCAATCGTTGAAGTGGCTCTCTTATCTGCAAAGTATAAATACATAGTTAAGCCTAGCCATAAAACATCAGGTAAATAGTAACCATCTATTACATCTCAGGGGATAAGCAATGAACATATGGCACAAACATTAAACTTACAGGTGGACAGACAAGCCTATGATCCCAGCAGTGGAGGCTCCTCAGAGGAGGAAGGAGGTTATCCTCTTTAGATAAAACTATACTAAATATATTCATATATTGACTTCAATACAAAATCTAGGACACTCATGGTTCCCACCCCCTTCCATAGACTTACACAGTAAATATGACAAATTCGGAGGACATACTCCAACCTATCATTTTGTCCACCCAATCAAAGGATCAGAGAATGAATCTAGTACTTAAAGCATACGCTACAGCTGGCTAGCACTGCAGTGAATAAAATATGGTGAGTAGTTGACTTAAAGAGAGAGAAAGACAATATTTGAACAGTTTTTAACAAATTCATTTCTTTTTAAAAGGAAGGAGAAGCGAGAGAGAGAGGAGCTAGCTATATTTTGTTGTATTTTTTCCACTTTCACTTAGCTAGCGAATGCAGCCTTCTAGTTTAGCCTACTCAAACACCTGACTCAAATAGAGAGGGATGAAATGTTAGCTAGCTGGCTATGGCTATCCAACACTGGAACTCTTCCAAGTCAAGGTAAGGTTTATAAATGTATTGCCACCGCCGCTGGTAACTGCTAAACTGCTTGCTGACTGTACACTGTACTGCCCGATTGTGGTGGGTTTACTAACGCATGTAGTTCTAGTAGCTATGTTGACTAGCTATGACATTAGCTAAAATGGTGACAATGATGTATGCTGTGTGTAGCGGTTAGCGGTTATGATATGGTTTGAGTACTACACACGTTTGACTGTAGTACTCCCGCTGGGAAAACACTGGACCACTGTATTCTCTCTTCGGCAAGTCAGATCACGACTTCATTTTGCTCCTCCATTCCTATAGGCAGAAACTAAAACAGGAAGTACCCGTGCAAAGGTCTATTCAACGCTGGTCTGACCAATCAGAATATGTTCTGGGTAGCCTTGGAGAATAACATTGATGTACACATGGACACGGTGACTGAGTTCATCAGGAAGTGTATAGGGGATGTTGTTCCCATTGTGACTATTAAAACCTACCCAAACCAGAAACCGTGGATAGATGGCAGCATTCGCGCTAAAATGAAAGCACGAACCACTGGATTTAACCATGGCAAGGTGACTGGGAATATGGTCTAATACAAAGAGTGTAGTTATTCCCTCCGTAAGGCAATCAAACAGGCAAAACGTCAGTACAGACACAAAGTGGAGTCGCAATTCAACAGCTCAGACACAAGACGTTTGTAGCAGGGTCTACAGACAATCACGGATTACAAAGGGAAAAACAGCCACGTCGCGCACACCGACGTCTTGCTCCCGGACAAGCTAAACACTTTCTTCGCCCGCTTTGAGGATAACACAGTCCCATCGACGCGGCCCACTCCCAAGGACTGTGGGCTCTCGTTTTCCGCGGCCGACGTGAGTAAGACATTTAAGCATGTTAACCCTTGCAAGGCTGCTGGCCCAGACAGCATCCCTAGCCGCGTCCTCAGAGCATGCGCAGACCAGCTGGCTGGAGTGTTTACGGACATATTCAATCTCTCTCACTATCCCGAGTCTGCTATCTACACTTGTTTCAAGATGGCCACCATTGTTCCTGTATCCAAGAAAGCAAAGGTAACTGAACTAAATGACTATCGCCCCGTAGCACTTACTTGTCATCATGACGTGCATTGAGAGGCTAGTTAAGGATCAATCACCTTTACCTTACCTGACACCCTTGACCCACTTCAATTTGCTTACCGCCCCCAATAGATCCACAGATGATGCAATCGCCATTGCACTGCACACATGCCCTATCCCATCTGGACAAGAGGGAATACCTACGTAAGAATGCTGTTCATTGACTATAGCTCAGCCTTCAACACCATAGTATCCTCCAAGCTCATCATCAAGCTTGGGGCCCTGGGTCTGAACACTGCCCTGTGCAACTTGGTCCTGAACTTCCTGACGGGCACGACCCCCAGATGGTGAAGGTAGGAAACAACACCTCCACTTCACTGATCCTCAACACAGGGGCCACACAAGGATGAGTGCTCAGCCCCCTATGTTCACCCATGACTGCGTGGCCAAGCTTTTACTTATTCTCACATGTATATACTGTATTCTATTCTAGTCAAAGCCACTCCGACATTGCTTGTCCTAATATTTATATATTTCTTAATTCCATTATTTTACTTTTAGATTTGTGTGTATTGTTGTGAATTGTTAGATATTACTGCACTGTTGGAGCTAGGAACACAAGCATTTCGGCTACACCCGCAATAACGTCTGCTAAATGTGTGTATGTGACCAATACAATTTGATTTGATTTGTTACTGGGAAAGGTATTTTTTCGCCTGGTCACAGACAGCTGATGTGTTGTTGCACTGAAGTCCACAAGTGAAAGTAAGAGGAGGAGGGCGTGGTGTTGGATGATGCGAGAAGGAATCATCTGCTGTTGCATGTAGCTGCTATGAAAGTAAACCGTGTGATCAGGGGTGTATTCATTCTGTTGAAAAACGTTTTTTGGAAGCGAAACGGGGATAAACATACCTGATTGTGTCTAATAGAAACTCTTGTTTGCAACTGTTGGACTAATGATTACACCCTAGACCAGCTAGATACAGGCAAGAGTGTGCAAGGTGGGAAAAGTGTCACCGTCTGTAACTTTGATTACTCCATTTTGTCTCTTGACCTGTGTGCACCTACGGTGTAAACTTTCATTCATAGGCTAGGTTGTAGCAACCTCATGATACTGTAGGTATAGGGAAAATGTGTGTATCATGTAGTAGCCTAAAACTATCGATGATACATAGAGCTGGGTGAATGGAATATGAACACACAGCAGCCCCAGAAACACTGCAGCAACTCTGGAGGATATCTTCCCTGTGCTATCAGGCTCTGTGGACAGACAAAATATATTGGTAAAAAAATTTAAAGAGAACAAAACAAAAGAGAATGAGAAATGGTATTTGTGTGTGTTACCTGTGGGCTGATTTCCTGGTTGGCTCGTTGGCGTGGTAACAAAGTCTGCTGCCTCTTGGTGCTGGTCTCACCGTCTCTCAGGGTGTCAGTACTGACGTAGATATCCACAATCCTCTCCTCCATCTTATCTCTGTCAAATTTGACCTTTTGGTAATATCTGGCTTGGTATAGACAACCTCAACAATGTTTTTTGACTATAGCTACAGTGCCTTACATGCTGACCAAACCGCTTGCGTTACGTGTGTGAGCGTTGCAAAATACATTTACAAGTACATGTTATTCAATAATTTCATCCAAACTGCTTGAGCCCGTCGATGAGAGTCTGTGTAGCCAGGCTTGGATCTATTTTTGACTCTTGACGCGGTGCAAGTCCCGCCTCTCCCAACTCCTCATTGGTTTTTAGGAGCATATACCCATTTGGGTGATTGAAAGATGAACTGAGGTCCACACTCCAGTCCAGTTGGTGGTGGTAATGCACCTTTAAGGTTGGTTGCCAATCGCCATATAAAGTCCACAGAAGAAGAAGAAGAAGAAAAAGACTGAAGGAGGAGAGATCACTAGAAACTAACTACATTTCCCCTTTTTATCAGTGGATTAATTGTCGGAGTAGAGAACACACAATTTTGTGTGAGTCAAAATTCTACCAAGATCCAGGAAAAAAAGGACCTTCTGCATTTCAGGTAAAATAACAACCCAATGTTTATATCCAAGGACAAATTAGCTAGCAACAGCAAGCTAGCTAGCTTAATGTCCATTAATATTTCATGTGTGAGCGACCTGTCCCCAAATTAATATAATTGGTTCAGAGTTCATTTTGATATTTCAACCTGTGTGTCCTGATCGCGTTTGGTGTGGATGGACAAAATCAACATGCGTGCGATGGCGCACGCGGACACACGCGTGCCTGGTGTAGTCAGCATGTTAAAGTACGCAAGACAATTTCAATGGTTCAAGAGGGTATCTCTGCCCTGTGTCAGTGTCTGAAACGAACTGCTTTTGACCCTGTTGTAGGTGGGGGTTATCCCCAGCACACAGGAAGTATAAAATATCAAAAGAGGAAGATGGTAACAACATTTAAATGGATTTGTGGAACAGAAAAATGTCCTGGCTGGTTATAGTTGGGACACTTTCTTCTCTACATTTACATTTAAATCATTTAGCAGACGCTCTTATCCAGAGCGACTTACAAATTGGTGCATTCACCTCATAGCCAGTGGGATAACCACTTTACAATATGTTTTTTCTTTTCTTTTTTTCTTTGGGGTGGGGTAAGGGGGGGTAGAAGGATTACTTTATCCTATCCCAGGTATTCCTTAAAGAAGTGGGGTTTCAAATGTCTCTGGAATGTGGTGAGTGACTCCGCTGTCCTGGCGTCGTGAGGGAGCTTGTTCCACCATTGGGGTGCCAGAGCAGCGAACAGTTTTGACTGGGCTGAGCCGGAAGTGTGCTTCCGCAGAGGTAGGGGGGCCAGCAGGCCAGAGGTGGATGAACGCAATGCCCTCGTTTGGGTGTAGGGACTGATCAGAGCCTGAAGGTACGGAGGTGCCGTTCCCCTCACAGCTCCGTAGGCAAGCACCATGGTCTTGTAGCAGATGTGAGCTTCAACTGGAAGCCAGTGGAGTGTGCAGAGGAGCGGGGTGACGTGAGAGAACTTGGGAAGGTTGAACACCAGACGGGCTGCAGCATTCTGGATGAGTTGTAGGGGTTTAATGGCACAGGCAGGGAGCCCAGCCAACAGCGAGTTGCAGTAATCCAGACTGGTGATGAAGTGCCTGGATTAGGACCTGTGCCGCTTCCTGTGTAAGGCAGGGTCGTACTCTCCGAACGTTGTAGAGCATGAACCTACAGGATCGTGTCACCGCCTTGATGTTAGCGGAGAACGACAGGGTGTTGTCCAGGATCACGCCAAGGCTCTTTGCACTCTGGGAGGAGGACACAACGGAGTTGTCAACCGTGATGGCGAGATCATGGAACGGGCAGTCCCTCCCCGGGAGGAAGAGCAGCTCCGTCTTGCCGAGGTTCAGCTTGAGGTGGTGATCCGTCATCCACACTGATATGTCTGCCAGACATGCAGAGATGCGATTCGCCACCTGGTTATCAGAAGGGGGAAAGTAGAAGATTAGTTGTGTGTCGTCTGTGTAGCAATGATAGGAGAGGCCATGTGAGGATATGACAGAGCCAAGTGACTTGGTGTATAGCGAGAATAGGAGAGGGCCTAGAACTGAGCCCTGGGGAACACCAATGGTGAGAGCACGTGGTGCGGAGACAGATTCTCGCCACGCTACTTGGTAGGAGCGACCGGTCAGGTAGGACACAATCCAAGAGTGAGCCGCGCCGGAGATGCCCAACTCGGAGAGGGTGGAGAGTGGGATCTGATGGTTCACAGTATCAAAGGCAGCAGACAGGTCTAGAAGGACAAGAGCAGAGGAGAGAGAGTTAGCTTTAGCAGTGCAGAGAGCCTCCGTGACACAGAGAAGAGCAGTCTCAGTTGAATGACCAGTCTTGAAACCTGACTGGTTTGGATCAAGAAGGTCATTCTGAGAGAGATAGCAAGAGAGTTGACTAAAGACGGCACGCTCAAGAGTTTTGGAGAGAAAAGAAAGAAGGGATACTGGTCCGTAGTTGTTGACATCGGAGGGATTGAGTGTAGGTTTTTTGAGAAGGGGTGCAACTTTCGCTCTCTTGAAGACGGAAGGGACATAGCCAGCGGTCAAGGATGAGTTGATGAGCGAGGTGAGGTAAGGGAGAAGGTCACCCGAGATGTTTTGGAGAAGAGAGGAGGGTATAGGGTCAAGCGGGCAGGTTGTTGGGCGGCCGGCTATCACAAGTCGCAAGATTTCATCTGGTGAGAGAGGGGTGAAAGAAGTCAAAGCATAGGGTAGGGCAGTGTGGGCAGGACCAGCAGTGTCATTTGACTTAACAAACGAGGATCGGATGTTGTCAACCTTCTTTTCAAAATGGTTGACAAAGTCATCCACAGAGAGTGAGGAGGGGGGGAGGGGGAGGAGGATTCAGCAGGGAGGAGAAGGTGGCAAAGAGCTTCCTAGGTTTAGAGGCAGATGCTTGGAATTTAGAGTGGTAGAAAGTGGCTTTAGCAGCAGAAACAGAAGAAGAAAATGTAGAGAGGAGGGAGTGAAAAGATGCCAGGTCCGCAGGGAGTCTAGTTTTCCTCCATTTCCGCCGGCTGTGAGCTCGCAATGAGTCGTCAAGCCACGGAGCAGGAGGGGAGGACCCGAGCCGGCCGGGAGGATAGGGGACATAGAGAGTCAAAGGATGCAGAAAGGGAGGAGAGGAGGGTTGAGGAGGCAGAATCAGGAGATTGGAGGGAGAAGGATTGAGCAGAAGGAAGAGATGATAGGATGGAAGAGGAGAGAGAGTAGCGGGAGAGAGAGAGCGAAGGTTGCGACGGCGCATTACCATCTGAGTAGGGGCAGAGTGAGTAGTGTTGGAGGAGAGCGAGAGAGAAAAGGATACAAAGTAGTGGTCGGAGACATGGAGGGAGTTGCAGTGAGATTAGTAGAATAACAGCATCTAGTAAAGATGAGGTCAAGCGTATTGCCTGCCTTGTGAGTAGGGGACAGTGAGAGGGTGAGGTCAAAGAGGAGAGGAGAGAGTGGAAAGAAGGAGGCAGAGAGAAATGAGTCAAAGGTAGACGTAGGGTAGTTAAAGTCACTCAGAACTGTGAGGGGTGAGCCATCCTCAGGAAATAAACTTATCAAGGCGTCAAACTCATTGATGAACTCTCCAAGGGAACCTGGAGGGCGATAAATGACAAGGATGTTAAGCTTGAATGGGCTAGTGACTGTGACAGCATGGAATTCAAATGAGGAGATAGACAGATGGGTCAGGGGAAAAAGAGAGAATGTCCACTTGGGTGAGATGAGGATTCCTGTGCCACCACCCCTTCTCGGGGTATGCGAGAACACATGGTCAGACGAGGAGAGAGCAGTAGGAGTAGCAGTGTTTTCAGTGGTAATCCATGTTTCCGTCAGCGCCAAGAAGTCGAGGGACTGGAGGGTAGCATAGGCTGAGATAAACTCTGCCTTGTTGGCTGCAGAACGGCAGTTCCAGAGGCTGCCGGAGACCTGGAACTCCACGTGGGTCGTGCGTGCAGGGACCACCAGGTTAGAGAGGCAGCAGCCACGTGGTGTGAGGCGTTTGTATAGCCTGTGTGGAGAGGAGAGGACAGGGATAGACAGAGGCATAGTTGACAGGCTACAGAAAATGGCTACAATAATGCAAAGGAGATCGGAATGAAATGAACTAAACATCTGGGAAAGCGAGAGAGCGGGGCCTCCCTCACTTACGTTTCACTGAAACACCCAAATATAACTCTCCCAACTTCCACCTCAGAAACTATAATTGTTGTAAACTACAGCGGTTCAATGTTTTTTTTAGAAATAGACTAACTTAGTTTATTCAGCTAGCTAACTTGGTACAGTATTCTTCTGTGAAAACCGTCCAGGGCACCTAGTCCTATGACGCCACAGCCAACTAGCATGCCAGCCTCCAACAACACGGTTTAGCACCAATGCTCGGCCACAACAAACCACCAGTGTGTCAACACGCCAAGCAGATCATACGTGTCCGTGTCTAACGTTGTGGGTTAGTCCCGACAGCTTGAGCGAGTCCGTCGTCAACTTATTCAGCCAGTTAGTTAGCTAGAATAGTTAGCATACTAGCTAGCCATTGCTCTCTGTCATCGAACCAACCCCTCCTCCCACGGCACGAACACACAGAGAGAGCCAAGCTAACGTTAACTAGTCACCCATGTCCCGAATTCCCTTGAACGACTCTGGCTACCAGTATGTAAAAACAAAACACAAATGTGGGTTATAACTTACCCCTAGCAGCTACTGTTAGCTAGCCAAGTGCAAAGCTAGCCACTGAATTGACTCAGCCAGTTCGCGTCTGTTCGCTAGGTCGTTCCAGCTAATGTTTAGTTAGCTATCCAGGTAGCAACAAGCTAGCTACATTTCGAGCACAGTAGCTACTTACTACCTAATGTTAACGCTTCAGACAATGAGGTTAGAAAAACAGCTGAATGGTAGGCATTATTGTATGTAATTATTGTAGGCAGCTAGCTGGAGTAATTACAGGTACTCTCAAGCGTGGAACAACTATCCACAGTTGCTTATAGTTACCAGTAGCTACCCGCTAGCTAGTCCAGGTAGTGGGTTAGCTAGCCTCGTGCTTCACCGGGCTCAGCCGAATACAATACTTACCTACAATAATTACATACAATAACCCACGATAACTACCTACAATACCTAACTACAATCTAAATACATAGTTTAAGCTTTACTCTACACCATGTAAGCCATATAAGCCAAGCTTACCTCCCGCCAGAGAGAGACACAACCTCACCCGACGACGACGACCCTGATTTAATTTACCTTTCTTCTTCTATCACCTTTTTATCTGATTCCTGAGTAACTTCCTGGTCTACTGGGGGAAGTTCCACCCACATACACCAGGTACAAACACCCTCTTATATGGTCTCTTACTGCTCTATATCACTGATTAACATATTGGACGTATTAATGGGACTTTTTTTTCCTTCTGTTTATCTTAATGTTTTTCTGTATTGGATGGTACTTAATTTACCTTCTGTTTATCTCTACCGTAAATCAGGTAGAGTCTGGCATACCCCAGAGCAGCTGTCTAGGCCCCTTACTTAAAACATTTTTTTTTTACTAATGACCTACCACTAGCACTGAGTAAAGCCTGTGTGTCTATGTATGCTGATGACTGAACATTATACAAGGCAGCTACCACAGCAAGGGAAATCACTGCAACACTTAACAAAGAGCTGCAACCTGTTTAAGAATGGCTGGCATGTAGCTAATCCTAAATATATCAAAAAACTAAAGGCATTATATTTGGGACCAATCATTCGCTAAACCCTAAACCTCAACTAAATATTTTAATGAATAATGTGGAAATTGAGCAAGTTAAGGAGACTAAACTGCTTGATGTAACCCTAAATTGTAAACTGACATGGTCAAAACATATTGATGCAATGGTAGCTAAGATGGAGAGGGTCTGTCTGTGATAAAGCGCTGTTTTGTTTTCTTGACTTCACAATCAACCAAACAAATCATACAAGCCCTAGTTTTATGACAACTGCACTACTACCCAGTTATAGTGTCAAGTGCTGCAAAGAAGGACATGGGCAAATTACAGTTGGCCCAGAACAGAGCAGCAAGGCTAACATCAATAACATGCATGTTAATCTCTCCTGGTTCAAAGTAGAGGAGAGATTGACTTTATCACTACTACCTGTTATTGTGAGAGGTATTGACGTGCTGAAAGCACCAAACTGTCTGTTCAAACAGCTAACACACAGCTCAGACACGCATACATACCCCACAAGACATGGCACAAGGGATCTCTTTACAGTCCCCAAGTCCAAAACACACTCTGGGAAACGCACATTACTACATAGAGCCATGGCGACATGGAACTCTCTTCCACATCAAGTAACTCAAGCGAGCAGTAATATCCGATTTTTTTTTTTAAACACCTCACGGCACAACGCGGACAGTGAAGTGACACGCACACATTCTAACACAGGCACTCTACACACATACACACATTGTAATATTGTAGTATTGTACATTTTCTATTGTACATTTGTAGTATTAGAGTAATTATGTAATAATGTCTTGTATGATGTATTGTTTTATTTATGATGTAGACTGTTGTTACATTTTGTTGTGATGTAATTGTTTTTGATCCTTTTTGGAGCCCAGGAAGAGTAGCTGCTGCCTTGGCAGGAACTAATGGCGATCCTAATAAATACAAATACAAAACATACATCAATTTGCATATTTAAAGTGGAATCTGCAGTTGCTACATACATTTTTTTACTTATACATTTATGATATGTACCGATTTGATTCTTGAACAATATAATCTATAAATGCCTCATGAGCTTCTTTAACTGTTGTAACCCATTAGAACCCAAAATATACATTTGACAATGTTTGTAAACAAAGTAAATGTAAACAAACACTATATAGCCTCAAAAGACGGTTACAACTATCATTTTGATAAAAGGGATGGTCATTCCTTGCATCCATAGCAGTGTTTATGAGAGTGGTTACATTTCTTCAGCCCCATCCCTCAGCTTTTTACCAAAACATGTGTGGAGAGTCCCTTTCTTTTAGTTTCAACTGCTGATTGTCCTTTTAAAGGTAAAATCAATAAAAAAAAACTGAGACTTCTTATCGGTTTTTTTGCAGTGTTTTTGTGTCATGTATTTGTGTAAGTCTTTGTCAGTGTGTGATAGTTTTCTTAGTTCTTACGTGAGCGATGGGTCTCAGTCTTCACTCTACTCATTGCTGTGTTCTGATTTTCTTCAAAAACCTTGTTTTCTTCAACAATCTCGTTTAATGCAATAACCTGCTTGTTGACTCAGTCATCCATCTTAACTAACTTTATGATTACTTTTCTAACTGACTCCTAATTGTAATATCTACTGTATGATTGTAACTTCACTGACAAGTAGTAGATCTGATGTAGTTGGTCTCTACCTGGTACCTCTGATCTCTGTTTGTGGTCCACTACAGTTGATATAATGTTGTAAGTATCCAATCACCTTCAATCAGGAAGTTAAACATGACGGGATATTCTAAACACAGTGATATAACATGATAGCTGCATGACAACAAGTAGTGACGAGTGCAGCCTTTCATCCTGTCACTTCATAAGGCCTGTTTGTGGCATCCCCAGCCTTCAAATGGAGTTCACATTATGGCTCTTACTCTCTCTATGCCAGCCACCGATGTAGGGCCATATATGTGGTCCTCTGTAGCTCAGCTGGTAGAGCACGGCGCTTGGAACGCCAGGGTAGTGGGTTCGATCCCTGGGACCACCCGTACACAAAAATGTATGCACGCATGACTGTAAGTCGCTTTGGATAAAAGCGTCTGCTAAATGGCATATTATTATATATGGGCCTTTTCTTTAATCTATGCTGTATGTGTGTGACATCAGTGTGCAGAGTTATTCAGAGGTGTGTGTGGGAAATCTACGTCTGCATCTTAATCAGAAAAGGGGGACTTCCCACGTCTGCCTGTGTGTGTGTCTGCCTGCGTCCAGCGTGTGTCCTCTCAGTACTGTTTTGCCGTCCGTCTGTGTCCAACTGCAAGTCTCATTGTTTTAACGATCCAATCACATTAAATCAGGAAGCTGGTAAACCTGCTAGGACATTGTTCCTTTCTTACTTAATCTGAGCCTTAGATCATCTTCTTATTAGAGAAATTTATGCTAATAATTGATCATGAAAAAAGCACAAGCTTTGGCAAATCACATAACATGTTTCTACTTAAAACAATTATTTTACAGATTACAGAGAGATGTTCAGCCTACATGCATTAGCAATGCTATGAGAGAGCGAGAGAGAGAGAGAGAGAGATAGAGAGAGAGATATATGCACTGTAGGGTGCTTTATGTGTGGCTGTCCTCCCACCACCAGCCTCCTCTGTTGTCATGGTTTTGTTAAACCACTTTCTCACAAATCCAGTGACGATTGTCTTCACATGACTGGTCATTCCATGCCTTTACAGGAAGCCATGTTTCTGTGTTCAGCTCAACACAGTCCTCCTCCCCATTTGCTGGGTTGTCACCACCATTATCAGGCTGCTGTTGGTACCAGTAACTACAGGGTAAACAAGACAGAGAAAATTAAATAATAAACATTGTATTTGTCACATGTGCCAATTAAAACAGGTGTAGACGCTCTTATCCAGAGCTTACTTACATAGTGCTTTTCCACCAATGCAGAGTTAAAAGTAATAAACATTAATAAAATGTGCTAAATAAAAATGGGGGAAAGGAAAATAGTAACACAACAAAATAAAAATAGTCTATGTAGGACTACCAGTGCCGAGTCAATGTGCAGGGGTACGAGGTATGTAGTTGAGGTAATTGAGGTAATACAGTGCCTTCATAAAATATTCACACCGCTTGACTTTTTTAAAAATGTTGTTGTTTTACAAAGTGGGATTAAGATTGATTTAATTGTATTTTTTTGACAACAATCTACACAAAATACTAAAATGTATTCTAACATTAAAAAAAAACACTAATATATATTGATTAGATAATTATTCAACCCCCTGAGTCAATAAATGTTAGAATCACCTTTGGTCTTTTGGGGTACATTTATTAAGAGCTTTCCACACCTGGATTGTGGAATATTTGCCTATTATTCTTTGAAAAATTCTTCAAGCTCTGTCAAATTCATTGTTGATCATTGCTAGACAATCATTTTCAGGTCTTGCCATACATTTTCAAGCAGATTTAAGTCAAAACTATAACTCGGCCACTCAGGAACATTCACTGTCTTCTTTGTAAGCAACTCCAGTGTAGATTTGGCCTTGTGTTTTAGGTTATTGTCTTGCTGAAAGGTGAATTCATCTCCCAATGTCTGGGTGGAAAGCAGATTTTCCTCTAGGATTTTGCCTGTGCTCAGCTCCATTCTGTCCTTAAATCTTTACGAGATTTTACCTGTGCTTCAATCTAAGTAACGTAATAAAATAATCTTTTATTTTTTTATTTCACCTTTATTTAACCAGGTAAACCAGTTGAGAACAAGTTCTCATTTACAACTGCGACCTGGCCAAGATAAAGCAAAGCAGTGCGATAAAAACAACAACACAGAGTTACATATGGGGTAAAACAAAACAAAGTCAAAAATACAACAGAAATACATATATATACAGTGTGTGCAAATGTAGCGTTATGGAGGTAAGGCAATAAATAGGCTATAGTGCAAAATAATTACAATTAGTATTAACACTGGAATGATAGATGTGCAAGAGATGATGTGCAAATATAGATACTGGGGTACAAAATCTCTCCATCACAATCCGTCAATTTAAGCTAAAGATATCTGTTTTTTTTGCATGGGAAGGTGGCCAAGCTACAGCGGTGTTTATCAGACCATGAGAATGTCTGTGCAAACCCCTCTATAGAAAGGGGAGACTCTCACGAACATGATGGTGTTCATCCGTTTTGCTCTACAACCTCACAAGTGTCACGGGACTCGTCTGAAGTCGGTAACACTGATGTGCCAACTTCTGTCTGTAGCGTCCGAACCGTTTTAGCATTTTTTGCAGTATTACTTTAGTGCCTTATTGCAAACAGGATTCCTCCGTTTTCTCCTATCACAGCCATTCAACTCTGTAACTGTATTAAATGTCACCATTGGCCTCATGGTTTTCTTCCTCTCCGGCAACTGAGTTAGGAAGGATGCCTGTATCTTTGTAGTGACTGGGTGAATTGGTACTCCATCCAAAGTGTAATTAATAACTTCACCATGCTCAAAGGGATATTCAATGTCTGTTTTTTTACCCATCTACCAATAGGAGTCCTTTGCGAGGCATTGGAAAACTTCCTGGTATTTGTGGTTGAATCTGTGTTGGAAATTCACTGCTCGAATGAGGGACCTTACAGATAATTGTATGTGTTGGGTACTGAGATGATGTAGTCATTCAAAATCATGATTATAACCATTATTGCACTTATTATGTCACTTTTAAAAGCACATTTTTACTCCTGAACTTATTTAGGCTTGCCATAACAAAGGGGTTTGAAACTTATTGACTCAAGACATTTCCAGCTTTTCATTATAAATGTATCCCTGCAAATTTTGAAACACATAATTCCACTTTGACATTATGGGGTATTGTGTGTAGGCCAGTGAGAAAAAACATCTACATTTAATTAATTTTAAATTCAGGCTGTAACACAACAAAATGTGGAAAAAGTCAAGGGGGTGTGAATACTTTCTGAAAGCACTGTTTGTACATATAGGTATGGGTAAAAGTGACTAGGCAATCAGGATAGAAAATAAACAGAGTAGCAGCAGTGCGTGTTTGTGTGTGTGTGTGTGTGTGTGTGTGTGTGTGTGTGTGTGTGTGTGTGTGTGTGTGGCGTCAATATGCATGTGCATTGTGTGTGTGTGTATGTGTAGTATGGTTAGTATGTGGGTAGAGAGACTAGTAGAGGGTGCAGATAGCCAGTGCAAGAGAGGCAGTACAAGAGAGGCAGTTCAAATAATACATTTGAATTTAAAAAAAGGGTCAAAGTAAATAGTCAGACACTGTGGTCGAAAACATAATTCTAAATTATAAACATGTTTTTCAGCTTTAAAATGAGCATAGCCTTATCAAGTGTGGACCAACAACCAAACCATTATTTGTATTTTTTTAAAATGATATTTTCACATGCAAATATTACTTGGTTACTATGATATATTGTTAGTGCTCATGGAATGACATCTATGACTGGAAGCAATATTTTTTATGAACATGATTTGAAGCAATATGTAATTTGCTAAAAAAGTCTCTATCACACCTGGATGGACAAATCTCACCTTATGGTCAGTGGTGTGCCAATCCACCCATTTCCAGATCCCTCATTAACAGAGTCAATCAGACCAATCCAGGCTCTCTTATTGAGGCCAAAGAGAAACTCCTGTTGTTGATAAAGATACTGATATTGTCAACTGCAATAGGCTAAATGCGTTAAATACTGGAAGATACATTACTGACCAAGGATGTTTGATCTCTCTCTCTCTCTCTCTCTCTCTCTCTCTCTCTCTCTCTCTCTCTCTCTCTCTCTCTCTCTCTCTCTCTCTCTCTCTCTCTCTCTCTCTCTCTCTCTCTCTCTCTCTCACACCTGTTCCTTATCACTGTTTATGATGACCAGGTCTGCTCCTCTCTCCTGACAGTCCTGGCTACTCTCCCTCCAGGTTTTAGTCTCAGTAGAGATGAAGTACCAACTGGATTCAAACTTCTGCCAGCCTTTAGGACAGGTTTGTTCTACAACACAAAAACATGAATTATTATTCTGCACCTGTTATTGAACAATACAAATACAAGTTGACTGCATTTTAGGAATGTGATGTTATGATAATTGATTAGGTAATCTCACTCAGATTAGAGAACTTTGCCATGAGATCATTGTTCTCCCTCTTTTGTTGGTCTCTCTCTTCAGTCAGGGGGTGTTGTAACTGGTCTGTAGCTGGTCTTTCTCTTTAACCAGGGTGTTGTAACTGGTCTGTAGCTGGATTTTCTCTTCAACCAGGGTGTTGTAACTGGTCTGTAGCTGGCCTTTCTCTTTAGCCAGGGTGTTGTAACTGGTCTGTAGCTGGCCTTTCTCTTTAGCCAGGGTGTTGTAACTGGTCTGTAGCTGGATTTTCTCTTCAACCAGAGTGTTGTAACTGGTCTGTAGCTGGCCTTTCTCTTTAGCCAGGGTGTTGTAACTGGTCTGTAGCTGGCCTTTCTCTTTAGCCAGGGTGTTGTAACTGGTCTGTAGCTGGCCTTTCTCTTTAGTCAGGGTGTTGTAACTGGTCTGTAGCTGGTCTTTCTCTTTAGTCAGGGTGTTGTAACTGGTCTGTAGCTGGTCTTTCTCTGCAGTCACATTGGTTTTATCTCCCATGCCTCTGTTATCTGGAAAGGATTGAAACATATAGCTACTGGGGAAAACGCAATTTCATTTGCTACTGTACTGACAGGCATTAAAAACTGACCGGTCTACACAGTTTTTTAGAAGTGGACAGAATATCTTGGATTAGGTTTGCTAGTTCCTTAAAAATGCTCTTACACAGATTTACATTGACATTTTAGTCATTTAGCAGACCCTCTTATCCAGAGCAACTTACAGTTAGTGAGTGTATACATTTTGCATACTGGCCCCTCTGGCCCTCCGTGGGAATCGAACCCATAACCCAGGCTTGCAAGCGCCATGCAGATAACAACATTCATCTGAATTTGGGACCTTGTGAAAAACTGATATAGTGTAATGATTAGATAACAATTCACTCACAGACTAGTCTCAGAGAGATGTTGAGCGTGACTTGTAGAACACACAGCATCCCAAAACTCACAGCAACCATCCTGTAGAGTCTTCTCCCTGAATCCTCAGGTCCTGAGGAGATACACACTGATGTGAGAACACACATACACAACGTACCCATTCACACATACCCACACACACAAACACATGTTGAAGAGGGTGGGGTTTGTACTGACCAGCTACAAGAGGACTGTATCTCAATGTTGTTTTAGAGGAGGTTACCATATCAGTATGACATGTTAGAAGCACATAATTACATTAAAAGACACTGAAAACATACAGCTATTTGCATATTTACATTCAAGGTAAAATCATTATAAAAAGACTTCCACTGGGACTTGCTACCAATTAGCATTTTTCAGTGTTTTTGTGTCATGTCTTTGTGTGTGTGTGTGTGTGTTATGGGTCAGACCTGAGATACAGTGGGGAGAACAAGTATTTGATACACTGCCGATTTTACGGGTTTTCCTACTTACAAAGCATGTAGAGGTCTGTAATTTTTATCATAGGTACACTTCAACTGTGCGATACGGAATCTAAAACAAAAATCCAGAAAATCACATTGTATGATTTTAAGTAATTAATTTGCATTTTATTGCATGACACAAGTATTTGATACATCAGAAAAGCAGAACTTAATATTTGGTACAGAAACCTTTGTTTGCAATTACAGAGATCATACATTTCCTGTAGGTCTTGACCAGGTTTGCGCACACTGCAGCAGGGATTTTGGCCCACTCCTCCATACAGACCTTCTCCAGATCCTTCAGGTTTTTGGGCTGTCGCTGGGCAATACGGACTTTCAGCTCCCTCCAAAGATTTTCTATTGGGTTCAGGTCTGGAGACTGGCTAGGCCACTCCAGGACCTTGAGATGTTTCTTACGGAGCCACTCCTTAGTTGCCCTGGCTGTGTGTTTCGGGTCGTTGTCATGCTGGAAGACTCAGCCACGACCCATCTTCAATGCTCTTACTGAGGGAAGGAGGTTGTTGGCCAAGATCTCGCGATACATGGCCCCATCCATCCTCCCCTCAATATGGTGCAGTCGTCCTGTCTCCCTTTGCAGAAAAGCATCCCCAAAGAATGATGTTTCCACCTCCATGCTTCACGGTTGGGATGGTGTTCTTGGGGTTGTACTCATCCTTCTTCTTCCTCCAAACACCGGCGAGTGGAGTTTAGACCAAAAGCTATTTTTTTGTCTCATCGGACCATTACCTTCTCCCATTCCTCCTCTGGATCATCCAGATGGTCATTGGCAAACTTCAGACGGGCCTGGACATGCGCTGGCTTGAGCAGGGGGAACTTGCGTGCGCTGCAGGATTTTTAATCCATGACGGCGTAGTGTGTTACTAATGGTTTTCTTTGAGACTGTGGTCCCAGCTCTCTTCAGGTCATTGACCAGCTCCTGCCGTGTAAGTTCTGGGCTGATCCCTCACCTTCCTCATGATCATTGATGCCCCCACGAGGTGAGATCTTGCATGGAGCCCCAGACCAAGGGTGATTGACCGTCATCTTGAACTTCTTCCATTTTCTAATAATTGCACCAACAATTGTTGCCTTCTCACCAAGCTGCTTGTCTATTGTCCTGTAGCCCATCTCAGCCTTGTGCAAGTCTACAATTTTATCCCTGATGTCCTTACACAGCTCTCTGGTCTTGGCCATTGTGGAGAGGTTGGAGTCTGTTTGATTGAGTGTGTGGACAGGTGTCTTTTATACAGGTAACGAGTTCAAACAGGTGCAGTTAATACAGGTAATGAGTGGAGAACAGGAGGGCTTCTTAAAGAAAAACTAACAGGTCTGTGAGAGCCGGAATTCTTACTGGTTGGTAGGTGATCAAATACTTATGTCATGCAATAAAATGCAAATGAATTACTTAAAATCATACAATGTGATTTTCTGGATTTTTGTTTTAGATTCCGTCTCTAACAGTTGAAGTGTACCTATGATAAAAATTACAGACCTCTACATGTTTTGTAAGTAGGAAAACCTGCAAAATCGGCAGTGTATCAAATCACTTGTTCTCCCCACTGTATATATAGTTGTAATTATACTTTGTGGAAGGAACAATTTTTCCGGGGAAGAAATCGTTTATTTAGAGGTCACTACAACTTTTTGAATACAGATCCCAAAAATGACAACTCTTTAAAACTGTTTGAATACAGATCTGAGAAAGCATCCACTCAGTCGGGCTTTCAACTTAGTAGAATACACAATGTGAATACACAATGTGCAATTTGGATATTAGGATGTGCATCAGCAGTTTTTCTCTTGTTACGTCAGTCACTCTACTAGCCTTGTCAGCTAACAATTTTTAGATTGTCAGTTAGTCCCAGCCAGCTATCTAAACTCTTTGCAATCATGGCCGAATACCGACCGGGCACATAGGATATGTTCCCAGGGGCCCTGGCCTCCAGAGGGTCCCCCATTTACTTATTTTGTCACTCTCACTCATGTATCATTAACATGTCATAAGTCTTGACAAAATGTGTAGAATTGCAGGAAATGTGCTTTAAAAATGCAAAATGTCTCTCCAGTCCATGGCAAAATGATTAGAATAGCAGAAAGCTTGCTTTAAAACGGCAACATTTTCTCTACTCCTTATGGCAAAATGTGTACAATTTCAGGAAATTAACTTTAAAACTAAAAGGTATTGACCAGGAGGGGGGAGCTCCCCTCTCTCCCAGGTCACCCCCTCTCATGCTCACTTTTTTGTTGCGGCACATCCTGATTTTACAAACAAAGAACACAGGTAGTCTAGACTAGCTAACCACCATACAGCCCACTAAAATATCCACACAAGCCACAAGCCAGCCATATCTCATGAGATAGAAGTTTGTTGACATTAGGCTATATTATGAAGTTACTCATTTAAGAGCATTGAAAAAAATAATGATGTCATAATTTCTCATAATTTGTAACAACTGATGTCGTCTTGGAATATCTTTATAGAATATACATAAAATGCATCCTCCAATTGAAACGTCTACCTACACACACACATACTGTCTCAATAAAAAGATATAATGTTTTAATAACCTCAAAACACCAAGTTAGGCATACCTAATTTCAAAACAGGCAAACATCACTGTCAATCTGGAATGATAATTATTCACATTTTACTGGTGAAATGTCCAAACTGCATTCCAATCTTCACAATCATTTTCATGGGAATATGCATTTAGATCTTCTTGAATTACTGTTTTGTGAGGTAATCAACCCAGAAGGTGTTAACATAACTATTAGCCTTTCTTGTAGGCCTATTTTATTTCAATCAAAGCATATATCCTGCCTACAGTGCTGTTGAGTTCTTCAGATAAGAAATGACTGAGGAGGTGTTTCTGGTGTAACATATTATAGACCTACTATGCTACAGGACAGTGCTTATAGAAAGTCTACACCCCCTTGATCTTTTATCACATTTTGCTGCCTTAAAATGACATCTTAAAAGGGTTTAATTCAAATTATTTTCTACAGATCTACACAACCTACTCCACATTTTCAAAGTGAAAGAAAGTTATAGAACAAAGAACACTGAAATATCATAATTGGATAAGTCTCCACCCCCCTGATTTAATACTTGGTGGAAGCAGCTTTTGCTACAATTACAGCTGTGAATCATTTGAATTAAGATTCTACCAATTTTGCACAACAAAAATATATATCCATTGTTTTTGTCAAAATTGCTCGAGTGCTTGCCTTCTGCCTAGGCAGCATTGCTACAATGCTTGAGCTGGTCCCATGGTTGATTCAGAGCGGTAGCTAAGACAGTGCAGTATGAAGATATGCTAAACTGCGACTCCAATAGAAATCCGTGATCACATTTGTAGGCGATGTCATGGCGACGTTGGCTAGAGAAGCTCATGCGCAGAAACACGTCATTGGGTCTAACGGTCATCTTGCGCCGACTTGCCCATGTACAGGACATATAAAGTTGCTTTTGTCACATTCATGAGGTTGGAGTAATAACATGTAGAACTAATTAAGACATTGGCTTGAATCTAGGTTGTGCCTTTAGATTTTGAGAAAATTAACAACTAAGGAAGAATTTTTTCACATCTCTCATTGACTTCCCCAAACGCCGGCCTGGTCTGTTTGGTCTGTTTTGCAAGTGTTCCAGGAAGTCTTGCGATGTTGTGCTTCTGGGTTTAGCAACCCTGCATTATTGTGACGCTGTTGTCTTAACCTTTGTAATTTTCAAGCTAGGATCAGTGTCAAGGGGTATCTTGCTCTCAAGTGGAAATAAAGTTACACATACATACACAGAAACTGCAACATCACAACCTTTACAGCATCACCTTATGAAGACCCCCTCTGCACACTTTAACTTGGTGAGGAGAGGAAATCGGTATGTTTTCTTGCGTCACTATGAGGAAACATTAGTTGTGGCTCTTCCACAATTCAATTTCCTCCTACACTGAACATATAAAAAAAAGAAAATTATGCTTCTATTAATCTGAAACCCAAAGCATGGATGATTCAGAGATGCTTTGATTTCGTAACAGTGATTTCCACATGATCCTGTTGTTGTTCCCATCTTCTGACACATCTCTTTGTCTTCTTTCTGTTTTCACTCAACCATTGTAGTTTAGACATGTTTGTGATCTAACTAACCCACAATCCTAATATTTGTGTAAACTCTTCACAGTTGTGTTCCGTGTGTGTAACTGAGTAGACTGATACCCCCTTTCATTGATCCACAATCCATAGGTAAGGCTGTACAGTGAAATTTCAAGTATGCCCCGTCGTGGCTGAACAAGGACATGGTAAATATGAATCTAGCTGTTTTTCTGTACACCGGCAGGACAGAACGGTGGTGGCAGGGAAGTTCAGCGGAGGGGTGTGTGTCTCTTTGTTAACAACATCTGGTGTTATCAAGGAAGTCTCAAGATTCTGCTCGCCTGAGTTAGAATACCTCATGATAAGCTGTAGACCATAATATTTACCAAGAGAGTTTTCATCTATATTTTTTGTAGCTGTGTATTTACCACCACAAACCGATGCTGGCACTAAGACCTCACTCAAGGAGCTGTATATGGCCATTAGCAAACAAGAAAAAGCTCACCCAGAGGTGGCACTCCTAGTGGCCGTTGACTTTAATGCAGGAAAACTTTAGTCTGTTTTACCTAATTTCTACCAGCACGTGACCTGTGCAACTGGAACTGAAAAAACTCTAAATTACCTTTACTCCACACACAGAGACACACACAAAGCTCTCCCTTGTCCTCCATTTGGCAAATCTGACCATAACTCTATCCTCCTGATTGTTGACTACAAGCAATAACTAAAACAGGAAGTACCAATCACGTGCTCAATACAGAAGTGGTGCAATGAAGCGAATGTTAAGCTACAGGACTGTTTCTCTATGACAGACTGGAATATGTTCTGGGATTCATCCTATGGCATTGAAGAATTTACCACATCCGTAACCGGCATCATTAATAAGTGCATCGACGACATCTTCCCCACAGTGACCAGACGTACATATCCCAACCAGAAGCTATGGATTACAGGCAATATCGGCATTGAGCTAAAGGCTAGAGCTGCCACTTTCAAGGAGCGGGACACTAATCCAGACCCTTATAAGAAATCCCGCTACCTCCTACGATGAACCATCAAACAGGCAAAGCTTCAATACAGGACCAAAATCGGATCCTACTACACAGGTTCTGACGCTCGTTGGATGTGGCAGGACTTGCAAACTATTACAAAGGGAAACCCAGCAGCGATTGGTCCAGTGACGCGTGCCTACCAGACAAGCTAGTTACACTATATATACAAAAGTATGTGGACACCCCATCAAATGAGTGGATTTGGCTATTTCAGCCACACCCGTTGCTGTATAAAATTGAGCACACAGCCATGCAATCTCCATAGAAAAAACTCGCAGTAGAAAGGCCTTACTGAAGAGCTCAGTGACTTTCAATGTGGCATTCCTATGATGATCCACCTTTCCAACAAGTCAGTCAAATTTCTGCCCTGCTAGAGCTGCCCGGTCAACTGTAAGTGCTATTATTGTAAAGTGAAATGTATAGGAGCAACAACGTCTCAGCTGTGAAGTGGTAGGCCACACAAGCTCACAGAACGGGACCGCCGAGTACTGAAGCGCGTAAAAATCGTCTATCCTCGGTTGTAACACTCACTGCCGAGTTCCAAACTGCCTCTGGAAGCAACATCAGTACAATAGCAGCCGCACAGAAGCCTAAGATCACCATGTGCAATGCCAAGCGTCGGCTAAAGTGGTGTAAAGCTCGCCGTCATTGGACTATGGAGCAGTGGAATCGTGTTCTCTGGAGTGGTGAATCACGCTTCACCATCTGGCAGTACGACGGACAAATCTGGGTTTGGCGGATAACAAGAGAACGCTACCTGCCCGAATGCATAGTGCCAACTGTAAAGTTGGGTGGAGGAGGAATAATGGTCTGGGACGTTTTTTTATGGTTCGGGCTAGGCCCCATAGTTTCTGTGAAGGGATATCTTAACGCTACAGCATACAATGACATTCTAGACGATTCTGTGCTTCCAACTTTGGGGCAAAAGTTTGGGGAAGGCCATTTGCTGTTTTAGCATGACAATGCCCCTGTGCACAAAGCGAGGTCCATACAGAAATGGTTTGTCGAGATCGGTGTGGAAGAATTTGACTGACCTGCACAGAGTCCTGAACTCAACCCAAATGAACACCTTTGGGATGAATTGGAATGCTGACTGCAAGCCAGGCCTAATCGCCTAACATCCGTGCCTGATCTCACTAATGCTCTTGTGGCTGAATGGAAGCAAGTCCCCGCAGCAATGTTCCAACAAAGGTGGGACAAACTCCATATTAATGCCCATGAATTTAGAATGAGATGTTCGACAAGCAGGTGTCCACATACTTTTGGTAATGTAGTATACCTTCTATGCTTGCTTTGAGGCTAGCAACACTAAACCATGCAGGAGAGCACCAGCTGTTCCGGACTACTGTGTGATCACGCTCTCCATGACTAAGACCTTTAAACAGGTTAGCATTCACAGACAAATTACCAGGACACATACTTAGAGCATGTGCTGAGCAACTGGAAAGTGTTTCTACAACATTTTCAACCTCTCCCTGACCCAGTCTGTAATACCTACATGTTTCAAGCAGACCACCATAGTCCCTGCGCCCAAGAATGCCTAATTAAACTGTCTAAATGACTATCGCCCTGTAGCACTCACACCTGTAGCCATGAAATGCTTTGAAAGGCTGGTCATGGCTCAGTTCAACACCATCATCCCAAACACCTTGGACGCACTCCAATTCGCATACCTCCCCACAGATCCACACGATGATACAATCTCTATGCTCGTCATTGACTTCAGCTCAGCGTTCAACACCATAGTGGCCTCCAAGCTCAACACTAAACTAAGGACCCTGGGATTAAACAACTCCCTCTGCAACTGGATCCTAGACTTCCTGACGGGCCGCCCCCAGGTGGCGAGGGTAGGCAACAACATATCCGCCACACTGACCCTCAACATGGGGTCCCTCAGGGGTGCATGCTCAGTCCCTTTCTGTACTCTTTGTTCACCCATGACTGGGTGCGACCAACTCCAACACCATCATTAAGTTTGCTGACGACACAACAGTGGTAGGCCTGATCACCTACGACGATGAGACGGCCTACAGCGAGGTCAGAGACCTGGCAGTGTGGTGCCAAGATTAGTTTTGTTTTCTTTCATACGATCAGTTACGAGTTTTGTAAATGTTTTCATTGTGTTTTGTTTAGAGTACTCCATGTCAGCAATGAGCATGTTTCTGGTTTCTCTGTCCTCTTAACCTCCTCATTCGGTAAATTGACCAAAAATTGACCCGACCCATATTGACGGAGGAGTTTGTGCCAGAGCATGCATAGATGTAGGCTAACTGGCCTGCTGCATGCAAGTGTAGGTAAGTGCCATTTGGGGATGTCTGATTTCTGATTGCTTTAACTCACCATCACTAATAAGCTGAGCTTCTCAGTATTTTTGTTTTTCACCACACACAGTAAGTCAAAGAAGTCAGTATTATTGAATTTCAGTTGTGAATGTTAGTTCCTCAAAGTATTTAAACAATCTTTCCAACACTCTCCTTTCGATAAACACCAGTCCACGGTGTGAAACAGCAAAATGTCATGTTCTGAAGATAGCATATATCCAGTGAAAATGTCAAAAATACCTGAACACATCTCCCTTTGAGTGAAAACAGCTGCGTCTCTCCCGATCTCACTGGCACAAGAAACTCTGAGGGCCCGGAATAGGCTAGTTGATTAAATGTTGCAAGTTCGCTAGCGTCAGGTTCGGCCGGACCTCCATATAAACAGTCATTGGGCCGGACCCAGTTGATTGATTTGATACAATGTTGCCATTCACTAACTGATTGATTTGATACAACTTTGCACTTCACTAGTGATATCGCAAGTCAAGACCGAAATGGAGGCAGACAGGCAGAGTAAAGAGATTAATGAGATTGAAAGAACCTGCATTTTCATCAGGATATTTTCTGTGATTCTTTGTGGGGTTTATACATTTTTACTTAGTTGACAATGGAAGTTATACTACTGCTACATTGGCCTATAGGCTATATTGCTTAGTTCCATTAGCTAATTTATTAAGCCAATCAAGGTGTATCAATGTGTCCATATGGCAGAGGCTGGTTGATTTTGAGAAACAAAAACGTTATTGAAATTAAACTGTTCCACGAAAATACACATGAAAATCAGAACTCACGCAGATCAGTAGAAATGCTAGGGTAAACTTCCTCAAACTTGAAACTCACGCGCCACAAAAGAATGAGACCGTTGTGAACAGGGTGCACATTTCTTTGTACTACATCATTACAACGGGTGTGTTTTTGTGTGTCAAAAATATTGAAACATTTCTGGAATTGTGATACTTGCTTTGTCATTACTTAACTACATTGTGATAATAAAATCTATACTGTATATCTGCTCCATGGGCCCTGGTCAAAAATAGTGCATTAAAAAGGGGAAGTCCCAAATGGCACCCTATTCCATATATGGTGCAGTACGTTTGAACAGACCCTATGGGCCCTGGTCAAAGCTAACTGTGCTAATAGGGAAGCATTTGGGACTATATTGAGATTGAGGGTTGGCAGCAAATGTTTGCTCAAGCTTGCAGTCATCTCAAATAAGGTAAACAGGAAGCTACTGTATGATTAAATTGCCAAAACTACACAATATAGCTGCAGCATGACTTAAAATGTGCAATCTGTGATTTCTAAATTAATGATATTTCCCCATTAATACTTGAAAATGTAACTTTTACTGTAAATGCCTCATGAGCTTAGTTGAAACGTCTAACCCCATCACGACCCAAAATATATGCTTGTTTCACAATGAAATTGTAAAAAACACCATATAGCTTCAGATGGTTAAAACTATCATTTTGATCTCGTCGATGGTCAGTCCTTGCATACATATATCTCTCTATGAATTTGAGAGTGGTTACATTTTTTCCAGCCCCGTCCCTCAGCTGTTTACCAAATACAGTGGCGGGTGTCCCCTGTGTTGTTGTTTAAAAAGGTTATTTTCAATTGATCGTCTTTAAATAGTTCCAAATAGTGAAGTAAAAAATACATTGAATTGATACATTTTAGTGTACGTGACCCCAGCTGGTTTTGAATCACACGCTCTGTACCAACTGAACCACACAGAAGACAGAACCAAAAAAAAAAGTTTTTTCTATGACGTGGTGTTAGTGAGTGAGTGAGTGTGTGTGTGTGTGTGTGTGTGTGTGTGTGTGTGTGTGTGTGTGTGTGTGCGTGCATGCATGCGTTCAGTTAGTGCGTTCATAACTGCCTGCCTCGCGTGTGAGAGAGAGAAAGATAGAGATCATTCTTTGTACCTGAGAGATGGTTCTCAGTCTTCACGCTCCTTGTTGCTCTGTTCGGTTTTCTTCAGTAACTTTGTTTAATTCAATCACCTGTTTGTTGATGTAGCTGGCCATCTTAACGAACTGTACCGAATATCAATGATTACCCCAATCAATCAATTAATCAACTAATTCAGTCTGTCTGACCTCTTATAGTGTTAACTTACTTATGATTACCTTTCTAACTGACTCGTAATGGTAATATCTACTGAATGATTCTAACTTCAATGACCAGTAGTTGAGTAGCTGCTCTGATATGTGTCTCTATTGGTTCCTCTCTGATGTCTGTCTGTGGTGCACTGCAGTTGGTAGAATGTTTTAAGTATCCAATCACTTTCAAGCAGGATGTAATATTTCGCAAGACCTGTCTGTGGCATTGTTCATAAGGAAGTCACGTTATGTCTTGCACTCCGTGACTGGCCATCGATGTCCAAATAGGGTCCTTTCCTTCCATCTATGCTGTCTGTGTGTGACATCAGTGTTAGGAAATATTCAGAAGTGTGTTTAAGAAATCTGTCTGCATCTTTGTCAGAGGTTTTAAAGGGGGAACTTCACAGACGTGCGTGCGTTGGTGGGTGCGTGCGGGTCTGCCGGTGAACAGTGTGTGTCCTCTAAGTTCTGTTCTGCCTCTGCCTGTGTCCAACTGCAGGTCACACTTTTAAGATCCAATCACATTCAATCAGGAAGCTGGCAGACCTCAGAGGACATTGTTCCTTTATTTATTAATCTCTGCTTTTGTTTTTCTTGTTATAAAAGTAATTTATGAAAATAATGAATAAACTTATCAGAAACCCACATGGCAAATCACATGACATGTTGCTAATTAAAAGAGGTAGAGGGAGAGAGTGAGGTAGAGAGAGAGATTTTTGTAGAGCCTACATGCAATGTTACATAATGAACTGTACATCTTAACATTGACAACAGCTATTGAGTGATATATACCTACTTAGTTTTGTGTGCGTGCATGCGTGAGTGCATGCTTCCGTGTGTGTGTGTGTGTGTGTGTGTCAGCCTTTCTCTCCTACGTCTAGTTCAGAGTGCCATTCTACCAAAATATATAATCAGTCTTCAGAGTTCCTTAAACAGCAGTGACTACAAAGAGCCTTTTTCACAGATCGAGTACTCTGGAATGGATCACCGATAGACCCACCATTCTCCTTGGCCTGATAACCTGTAATGTAGCACCAAACAGTTCTCCACTCCACCACCATTAGACTCTCCACTCCTCCAAAAGCTGCAGTAGAAACAACAGAGTTAGACTTGCCTCTCTCTCAGAACCTAGAGTATGAACAACACAGGGAATCAGTCCTACTCCTTACACTGTGGTCAGTGTTATTATAGAGCAGTAGTCTCTTACCATGGGGTGGTCAGTGTTATTAGAGCAGTAGTATCTTACCTTGGGGTGGTCAGTGTTATTATAGAGCAGTAGTCTCTTACCTTGGGGTGGTCAGTGTTATTAGAGCAGTAGTCTCTTACCTTGAGGTGGTCAGTGTTATAATAGAGCAGTAGTCTCTTACCTTGGGGTGGTCAGTGTTATTATAGAGCAGTAGTCTCTTTCCTTGGGGTGGTCAGTGTTATTAGAGCAGTAATATCTTACCTTGGGGTGGTCAGTGTTATTAGAGCAGTAGTCTCTTACCTTGGGGTGGTTAGTGTTATTATAGAGCAGTAGTCTCTTACCTTGGGGTGGTCAGTGTTATTATAGAGCAGTAGTCTCTTACCTTGGGGTGGTCAGTGTTATTAGAGCAGTAGTCTCTTACCTTGGGGTGGTCAGTGTTATTATAGAGCAGCCGTCTCTTACCTTGGGGTGGTCAGTGTTATTATAGAGCAGTAGTCTCTTACCTTGGGGTGGTCAGTGTTATTATAGAGCAGTAGTCTCCTACCTTGGGGTGGTCAGTGTTATTATAGAGCAGTAGTCTCTTACCTTGGGGTGGTCAGTGTTATTATAGAGCAGTAGTCTCTTACCTTGGGGTGGTCAGTGTTATTATAGAGCAGTAGTCTCCTACCTTGGGGTGGTCAGTGTTATTATAGAGCAGTAGTCTCTTACCTTGGGGTGGTCAGTGTTATTATAGAGCAGTAGTCTCTTACCTTGGGGTGGTCAGTGTTATTATAGAGCAGTAGTCTCTTACCTTGGGGTGGTCAGTGTTATTAGAGCAGTAGTCTCTTACCTTGGGGTGGTCAGTGTTATTATAGAGCAGTAGTCTCTTACCTTGGGGTGGTCAGTGTTATTATAGAGCAGTAGTCTCTTGCCTTGGGGTGGTCAGTGTTATTAGAGCAGTAGTCTCTTACCTTGGGGTGGTCAGTGTTATTATAGAGCAGTAGTCTCTTACCTTGGTGGTCAGTGTTATTATAGAGCAGTAGTCTCTTACCTTGGGTGGCCAGTGTTATTAGAGCAGTAATCTCTTACCTTGGGGTGGTCAGTGGTGTTCCGTCCACCCTTTTCCAGGTCCCCTCAGTAACAGAGTCAGTCAGACCAATCCAGGCTCTCTTATCGAGGTCAACTCCTGTTGGTGAGAAAGATACTGATATTGTCAATTGCAATAGGCTACATAAGTTACATACTGGATGATACATTACTGACCAAGGGATGTTTGATACTCACTCACTCACTCACTCACTCACTCACTCACTCACTCACTCACTCACTCACTCACTCACTCACTCACTCACTCACTCACTCACTCACTCTCTCACTCTCTCACTCACACATTCACTCACTCACTCACTCACACTCACACCTGTTCCTCCTTGCTGTTTATGATCACCAGGTCTGCTCCTCTCTTCAGACAATCCAGTCTGCTCTCCTCCCACGTTTTCATCTCAGTAGACAGGAAGTAACAACTGCATCCCAACAGCCTCCAACCTTCTGGACAAGTTTTCCAGATTTTCCGACAATTAAAGAAATATACCTAATATGTGAAATATGTAAAAGGTGTGTATTGTACAAAATATATTTTTTTACATTGTCATTTAACTATTGGTGAATCCAAGATTGATGTGCTCTGCACACAGTGTCCAAGTGCACACAGTGTCCACCCTGGACTCAGGAACAGACTTAACATGTTAAACGTAAATCTGGCTCCCTCCATTTAGTATGATATGTTACGTTCCACATGGTATGTGTTAATTTGTGGATGTCCATTATCCATTTCGTATGATATGTTATGAATTTCACTTTGTTGTGGATAACATTAGCTAGGTGGCTAGGTTGCTAACATAATCTAGGCTAGGGGTTAGGGATTAAGGTTAGGGTTTGGGGTTAGGGTTAAGGTTGGGGAAATAGTTAGATAACATGCTAAGTATATAGTTACAAAGTAGCTAAAAAGTAGTAAGTATTTGGAAAGTTGCTAAGAAGTTAAAATACTAACGTTGCCCATGATGTGATTCACAATCTGTAGAAACGATGAGAATAGAAAGGTTCAGAACTTTTGTAAAACATCACAGTACGGTTGAAATATATATGGCAAATAGAAATCCTATATGGATGGTGTTAAGAGATAGATGGGAGGTATTGAATAGAGTTGAAGGATGGGACAAATAACAAATAGCAACAAATAATAACAAAGATAGCTAATAACGTAAGCATACTGTGTCCATAATAAGTATATAGGTTGTATGTTGGGAGCTTTTGGGAAAGAGCACAGTTAGAAAGATATGGCATATAGAAGCAAACCGGATGGACATCATGGAAATGATCGGAGAGGTTGAGAGTAGAAGAAGTTCAGGAGTAAAAAATAAATATATAAAATGATATATATATATATATATATATAGATATATATATATATATATATATATAATAGAATTATTGTAAAATTAACTGTGTCCATAAGGTGTAGATAGTTAAGTATAGACCGGAAGTAGAGGCCTGGGCATTGTTGTTCACTAATTTACTCCAAGTAGGGAAAGGATGGCGGGGTTGAAAAGTAATAAAGGGGAGTATATATATATCAAAAACATGGGGGATTGGAAGTGATGCAGACAATTACATTGATAGAAGATACAATCTATCTGCAATATTAAGCTGATCCATCCCCCCCAAAAAAATAAAAAATAACAAAAAATAAAGAAGATAAAATACTAAATTTGCCCATGATGTGATTCGAACACACAACCTTTGGGTTGCTAGACATTCACATCATACGGCCACCCATCTCCCTCCTTTTATTTTTAGCTTAAATAACCTTCTGTATTATGTAACACCACCAAACGTAACATATCATAGTAATCTGAGTGTCACAGATTTACATTTACTATGTTACGTCTAGTCTTAGTGACTGACTTGACTACTTACCAAGCTCAGAGAGCCACTTCCCCAGCGCCACCTTCTCATTGGTCAGAAAACTGACCCTGTCTCTCAACATGTCCCTGTCTTTATTTGTAACGCTCCTGTAACTGGTTTTTGTCTTCTGTTTTCTCTGACTGGTCTCTGTCCCTCAGTAACTGGCCTTTTCCCCTCTCTAGCTGGATCATGTCCTTCCGACGCTGGTCTATCTCCTTCTGCAACTGGTCTCTCTATGTACACAAGTCAGTGATACCACTACTGGTATCTGGCTGGTCTCTGTCTTGTGCCAGTCCAGTGGTGTTGTAACAGGCCTCTAACTCAGGGGTGTCAAACTCATTTTAGCTCAGGGGCCACATGGAGGAAAATCTATTCCCAAGTGGGCCGGACTGGAAAAAATCATGGTATATATAACTTAAAAACAACAACTTCAGATTGTTTTCTTTGTTTTAATACGATCAACATACAACATAAAGCTGAAGCCTGAGGACAGTGTGTCCAAAATAGTACAACACAACATCACTATTAATCATAAAACACGTCAAGTTTATTTAAAAATTCTAAAGAAAAAGAACACACAAACACACAATGCCTCAGTGATTAACAGAACTGTTTCACAGATCACAGAACTATACCAGGGTGTCATTTCTCAGGCAGAAATGTAGATACAAATAATGAAATACTGTTCCCCAAACAAGTGCAAGAACCACAGAGTCAAGAATAGGTTAAATATACAAATAAAATAAAATCAATTAAAAACAATAACACATCAACATAAAAACATAAAGCTGGAGCCTGAGGACAGTGTCCAAAAGCACAACATCACTATTAATCATAAAACACCTCAAGTTATTTGAAAGTTCTGAGGACAAAGAACACACAAACACAGAATTCCTCAGTGATTCACAGAAGTATATCACAGATCACAGAACTATATCAGGGTGTCATTTCTCAGGCAGAAATGTAGATAAAAATAATGAAATCCTGTTCCCCAAACAAGTGCAAGAACCACAGAGTCAAGAATAGGTTAAATATACAAATAAAATAAAATCAATTAAAAACAATAGCACATCAACATAAAAACATATAAACATGAATCTGAAAGCGTTGCTCAAACTCCCGTAACAGTCCCGTTATTTTATCTTTGAACCGCTTCATGTCTGCCACATGTTGGGTCGCGCACATTTTTCAGACAGGGGAAGTGAGCTGCATCACCACCGGCAAGTTGCGTCTCCCACAATGACAGCTTCAACTTGAAAGAACGTATGCTGTCATAATACTGCGTGACAACTTTGTTGCGCCCTTGCAGCTGTTTGTTCAAGTTATTCAGGTGCTCTGTAACATCCACCATAAATGCAAGGTCCTGCATCCATTCTCGCGGAATGAAATTCTAACACTGGTTTGCCCTTTTCTTCCATGAACTGTTCAATTTCTTCTCAGTAAATCAAAGAAACGCCTCAGCACAGCACCTCGGCTTAACCATCTTACCTTAGTGTGGTATGGCAGGCCATAGATGTGGTCTTTCTCTCTGAGAAGGCTGTCAAACTGACGGGGATTCAGGCTTCTGGATCGGATGAAATTAACAGTTTGGATGACCACCTTCATGACGTTATCCATCTTTAATGACTTGCAACACAAAGCCTCCTGGTGCAAAATACAGTGAAAAGTCAAAAAATCACGTCCTCCATTTGCAGATTGCACTTTCTCTCTGAACTTTGTCATAACGCCTGCTTTTTTCCCCGATCATTGAGGGCGCACCATCTGTAGCCAGGCTGACAGCGCAAGGACCAGTCCACTCCGACCCTGTCCAGCGCGCCCGGCGAGTGCGGTAAAAATATCAGCTGCTGTCGTTGTATCTGTCATCAGCACCAACTCCACGAACTCCTCGGTGACGGTCAATGTGTCATCAACTCCGCCGGATGAAAATGGCCAGTTGTGCAACATCTGTAATGTCCGTGCTTTCATCAATTGCAACCGAAAACGCAATAAATGACTTTACTTTTTGCTTCAACTGGCTGTCCAAATCCACTGAAAGATCGAAATCCTGTCTGAAACTGTGTTTCTTGTCAGGCTGATATTTGCAAAACCTGCCGCTTTTCAGGGCACACAATCTCCGCTGCCTTCATCATGCATGTTTTTACAAATTCACCCTCACTAAATGGTTTTGAAGCCACTGCGATTTCATTAGCAATGAGGTAGCTAGCTTTCACTGCAGCGTCACTGATGTCTCGGCTGTGAGTAAACACAGACTGCTGTTTCTTCAGACCCGCCAACAGTTCATTCACCTTCTCCTCATCTCCGCTGTCCTTGAAAGTTGTCATATTTGTCGGCATGAAGACTCACATAGTGGCGGCAGAAGGTTATATTCTTTCAGCACTGCAACATGCTCTGAACACACCAAACATACAGCTTTCCCATTCAATTCCGTGAATAAATAGGATGACCATTTTTCTTGGAACACTCTGCACTCTGCGTCCACTTTTCTCTTTTTGACAGAGACATATTGGGGCAATGAGGGTGCCAAAGCACATAATGTTAAAAGTAGAAGCCGTAATAAATATTGCGGGCAAAACAAAGTAGCTCATTGGCTGCACGTGCTTGACCTACTTGCTCTGCCCCGGTATAAACAGTTTGCTTGCTTAACACAATTGCTATTGCACCATCCAGTGGACGCAATTGGAACAGCAGTTTATTTTATTGAAAAATTGCTGCGCATTTTTATACTTTACAAACAAACAAAAAAAAAAAAAAATTCTAAATCATCTCGCGGGCCGGATTAAACCCGTTTGCGGCCTGATCGGCCCGCGGGCCGGACGTTAACACCCTTGCTCTAACTGGTTTCTCTCTTCGTTAGAGCGGGCTGAAAAAATATGAAGTTCCTGCATGCGATGCATCCCAAATGACACCCTATTCCTTCAATAGTGCACTACTTTCTACCAAAGCCCTATGTGCCCTTGTCAAATGTAGTGCACTTTAAAGGGATAGGGTGCCATTTGTGACACAGACCTGGTAGTGGTGTATACATTGTACACCGTGTTCAGTGACTTGCACAAGGCCAAGGGCACCAGTTACCATAGTTACTACATTTTCCGTTGACAATGTCGTCATTATTTTTGTGTGTCAACAATATTGACAAACTACTGGTCCCACAAGCCATGTAAAGTAGAGTCTGAATTGTGATCCTTGCTTTGTGAGTACATAACTACAGTGTGAAAATGAAATACATATCAGTCCTATGGGCCCTGGTCAAAAGTAATGCATTACAGTGCATTCAGAAAGTATTCAGACCCCTTTCCTTTTTCCACATTTTGTTACGTTACAGCCTCATTCTAAAATTGATTAAATAAAAATGTTTCCTCATTAATCTACACACAATAACCCATAATGACAAAGCGAAAACAGGTTTTTAGAAATGTTTGTAAATTTCTTAAATATAGAAAACATATACCTTATTCACATAAGTATACAGAACCTTTGCTATTAGACTCGAAATTGAGCTCAGGTGCATCTTGTTTCCATTGTTCATCCTTGAGATGTTTCTACAACTTGATTGGAGTCCACTTGTGGTAAATTGATTGGACATGAGAGCAAAAACCAAGCCATGAGCTTGAAGGAATTATTAAAGCTCAGAGACAGGATTGTGTCGAGGCACAGATCTGGGGAAGGGTACCAAAATATTTCTGCAGTATTAAAGGTCCCCAAGAACACAGTGGCCTCCATCATTCTTAAATGGAAGATGTTTGGAACCACATAGTCTCTTCCTAGAGCTGGCCGCCTGGCCAAACTGATCAATCGGGGAGAAGGACCTTGGTCAGGGAGGCTATCAAGATGAGTAACGAACAGCAAAAGCACTAGCCTATTTCAATCCACAATGCCCCATAGTACAAAAGTTGACTTATCCTATTGGTCAGCTTGTCGTTCTGTGCGAGAAATAAATATTATAGATTCTGAGACAGTTATGGGACAATAGATCCCAAATTCATACAACCACCGTACATCAAAACACTTTTACAGGTATTGAAGCTGATGCAACAGATCTGACATTTTAGCTTAAAATATTCATAAATTATTATGCTATTTCCTCACATTATAAGTGCAGCAATACATTACATTTACATTTACATTTACGTCATTTAGCAGACGCTCTTATCCAGAGCGACTTACAAGTTGGTGCATTCACCCTATAGCCAGTGGGATAACCACTTTACAATTATTTTTTTTATTTTTATTATTATTATTATTATTTAATTTTTTTGGGGGGTAGAAGGATTACTTTATCCTATCCCAGGTATTCCTTAAAGAGGTGGGGTTTCAAATGTCTCCGGAAGGTGGTGAGTGACTCCGCTGTCCTGGCGTCGTGAGGGGAGCTTGTTCCACCATTGGGGTGCCAGAGCAGCGAACAGTTTTGACTGGGCTGAGCGGGAACTATGCTTCCGCAGAGGAAGGAGCCAGCAGGCCAGAGGTGGGTGAACGCAATGCCCTCGTTTGGGTGTAGGGACTGATCAGAGCCTGAAGGTACAGAGGTGCCGTTCCCTCACAGCTCCATAGGCAAGCACCATGGTCTTGTAACAGATGCGAGCTTCAACTGGAAGCCAGTGGAGTGTGCAGAGGAGCGGGGTGACATGAGAGAACTTGGGAAGGTTGAACACCAGACGGGCTGCGGCATTCTGGATGAGTTGTAGGGGTTTTAATGGCACAGGCAGGGAGCCCAGCCAACAGCGAGTTGCAGTAATCCCAGACGGGAGATGACAAGTGCCTGGATTAGGACCTGTGCCGCTTCCTGTGTAAGGCAGGGTCGTACTCTCCGAATGTTGTAGAGCATGAACCTGCAGGATCGGGTCACCGCCTTGATGTTAGCGGATAACGACAGGGTGTTGTCCAGGGTCACGCCAAGGCTCTTCGCACTCTGGGAGGAGGACACAACGGAGTTGTCAACCGTGATGGCGAGATCATGGAACGGGCAGTCCCTTCCCGGGAGGAAGAGCAGCTCCGTCTTGCCAATACACACAGCAGCAGGCTAAAAGCGTGATTGTTTCAACATGCTAATTATGTATGTACATTTACAAAGACTTATGTTTTTTCTTAACAGAATGGCTAGTGTTTTTCCGTTTTCAAATAAATTTAACTGGCTATTTTGGTTCATGGCCATGGTGCACTAGCAGATGGATGGTGCCCTGGCAGATTGGGCACTTCTTGAAGGCCAAATGGCCTTGCTCTTAAAATCACGAAATTCAAGGCCTGGTGTGCACATGTATGTGTGTGATAGAGAGTTTTCTTAGTTCTTACCTGAGCGATGCGTCTCAGTCTTCATTCACTTTGCTCTGTTCTCATTTTCTTCAACAACCTCTTCATTGACGTAGTCATCCATTTCTTAACTAACTGTATGATTACCTTTCTAACTGTCTCCTAATGGTAATATCTACTGTATGATTACCTTTCTAACTGTCTCCTAATGGTAATATCTACTGTATGATTACCTTTCTAACTGACTCCTGATGGTAATATCTACTGTAGGATTACCTTTCTAACTGTCTCCTAATGGTAATATCTACTGTATGATTACCTTTCTAACTGACTCCTAATGGTAATATCTACTGTATGATTACCTTTCTAACTGACTCCTAATGGTAATATCTACTGTATGATTGTAACTTCACTGACAAGTAGTTGAGTAGTTGGTCTGATCTGCATCTCTACCTGGTACCTCTGATCTCTGTCTGTGGTCCACTACAGTTGATATAATGTTGTAAGTATCCAATCACCTTCAATCAGGAAGTTAAACATGACAGGATATTCTAAACACAGTGATATAACATGATAGCTGCATAACAAGAAGTAGTGACGAATGCAGCCTTTCATCCTATCACTTTGCCAGGCCTGTTTGTGGCATACCCAGCCTTCAAATGGAGTTCACATTATGGCTCTTACTCTCTCTATGCCAGTCACCGATGGCCATATAGGGCACTTTACTTTTATCTATGCTGTCTGTGTGTGACATCAGTGTGAGGAGTTATTCAGAGGTGTGTGTGGGAAATCTACGTCTGCATCTTAATCAGAAAAGGGGGACTTCCCACGTCTGCCTGTGTGTGTGTCTGCCTGCGTCCAGCGTGTATCCTCTCAGTACTGTTTTTGCCGTCCGTCTGTGTCCAACTGCAAGTCCTCATTATTTTAACGATCCAATCACATTAAATCAGGAAGCTGGTAACCCTGCTAGGACATTGTTCCTTTCTTACTTAATCTGAGCCTTAGATCATCTTCTTAAGAGAGATGTATGCTAATAATTGATCATGAAAAAAGCATATGGCAAATTACATAACATGTTTCTACTTAAAAAAATTACTTTACAGATTACAGAGAGATGTTCAGCCTACATGCATTAGCAATGCTAGAGAGAGAGAGAGAGAGAGAGAGAGAGAGAGAGAGAGAAAGAGAGAGAGAGAGAGAGAGGAGAGAGAGAGAGAGAGAGAGAGAGCACTGTAGGGTGCTTTATGTGTGGCTGTCCTCCCACCACCAGCCTCCTCTGTTGTCATGGTGTTGTTAAGTCACTTTCTCACAAATCCAGTGACGATTGACTAAACATGGTTGGTCATTCCATGCCTTTACAGGAAGCCATGTTTCTGTGTTCAGCTCCACACAGTCCTCCTCCCCATTTGCTGGGTTGTCAACACCATTATCAGGCTGCTGTGGGTACCAGTAACTACAGGGTAAACAAGACAGAGAAAATTAAATAATAAACATTGTATTTGTCACATGCGCCGAATACAACAGGTGTAGATTTTACCATGAAATGCTTACTTACGGGTCCTTAGAAAAAAAAAAAAAGTGCTAAATAAGAAAAGGAAAATAGTAACACAATAAAATTACAATAACGAGGCTATATTCAAGGAATACCGGTTCCGAGTCATTGTGCGAAGGTACGAGTAGTTGAGGTAATTTAGGTAATATGTACATGTAGGTAGGAGTAAAATGGTCTAGGCAATCAGGTTAAATAATAAACAGAGCAGCAGCAGCGCATGAGAAAAGTGTGGAGGTGTGTTTATGTGTGAGTGTGTGTGTGTGTTTTGTGTGTGTGAGCGTATGTAGTGTGTGTGTGTGTTGGAGTGTCAGTGTAGTATGTGTGAGTGTATGGGTAGAGTCTAGTGAGGGTTTATAGAGCCAGTGGAAGAGAGCTAGTGGAAGAGAGAGCCAGTGGAAAAAAAGAGAGCCAGTGGAAGAGAGCCAGTGGAAGAGAGAGCCAGTGGAAGAGAGAGCCAGTGGCAGAGAGAGCCAGGGAAGAGAGCCAGTGGAAGAGAGAGCCAGTGGAAGAGAGCCAGTGGAAGAGAGCCAGTGGAAGAGAGCCAGTGGAAGAGAGAGCCAGGGGAAGAGAGCCAGTGGAAGAGAGCCAGAAAAGAGAGCCAGTGGAAGAGAGAGCCAGGGTAGGGAGCCAGTGGAAGAGAGAGCCAGTGGAAGAGAGCCAGTGGAAGAGAGACCAGTGGAAGAGAGCCAGTGGAAGAGAGCCAGTGGAAGAGAGCCAGTGGAAGAGAGAGCCAGGGGAAGAGAGCCAGTGGAAGAGAGAGCCAGGAAAAGAGAGCCAGTGGAAGAGAGAGCCAGGGGTAGGAGCCAGTGGAAGAGAGAGCCAGTGGAAGAGAGCCAGTGGAAGAGAGCCAGTGGAAGAGAGCCAGTGGAAGAGAGCCAGTGGAAGAGAGCCAGTGGAAGAGAGAGCCAGTGGAAAAGAGAGCCAGTGGAAGAGAGCCAGTGGAAGAGAGAGCCAGTGGCAGAGAGAGCCAGTGGAAGAGAGAGCCAGGGGAAGAGAGCCAGTGGAAGAGAGAGCCAGTGGAAGAGAGCCAGTGGAAGAGAGCCAGTGGAAGAGAGCCAGTGGAAGAGAGAGCCAGGGAAGAGAGCCAGTGGAAGAGAGAGCCAGGAAAAGAGAGCCAGTGGAAGAGAGAGCCAGGGGTAGGGAGCCAGTGGAAGAGAGAGCCAGTGGAAGAGAGCCAGTGGAAGAGAGAGGCCAGTGGAAGAGAGCCAGTGGAAGAGAGCCAGTGGAAGAGAGCCAGTGGAAGAGAGAGCCAGGGGTAGAGAGCCAGTGGAAGAGAGAGCCAGGGAAGAGAGCCAGTGGAAGAGAGAGCCAGGGGAAGGGTTCGAGGGTAGAGCATGGCGTTTGCAACGCCAGGGTTGTGGGTTCGATTCCCACGGGGGGCCAGTATGAAAAATAAAAAATTAATAATGTATGCACTCACTAACTGTAAGTCGCTCTGGATAAGAGCGTCTGCTAAATGACTAAAATGCAAATATACCTAATTTGATTTGTGTGCGTGCATGTGTGAGTGCATTCTTCCGTGTGTGTGTGTGTGAGCCTTTCTCTCCTACGTCTAGTTCAGAGTGCCATTCTACCAAAATATATCATCAGTCTTCAAAGTTCCTTAAACAGCAGTGACTACAAAGAGTATTTTTCACAGATCCAGTACTGTGGAGTGGAACACCCACAGACCCACGAATATCCTGATGATCTCCCATTGTCCCACCAATATCTATCGCCTGATGAACTCACATAATGTACCACCACACAGTTCTCCACTCCACCACCATTAGACTCTCCACTCCTCCAATACCTGCAGTAGAAACGACAGTTAGACTGGCCACTCTAGAGTATGAACAACGCAGAGAATCAGTCCTACTCCTTACACTGTGGTCAGTGTTATTAAAGCAGTAGTATATTACCTTGTGGTGGTCAGTGTGGTGCCGTCCACCCATTTCCAGGTCCCCTCAGTAACAGTCAGACCAATCCAGACAGGACTGACTGTTTTAAGCCCATTGATAAATGTCTGTTGTTGTGACAGAAAACAACGTTATTAATACAGTCTCCACCTCTCTCTCTCTCTCTCTCACCTGTTCCTTATCACTGTTTACGATGACCAGGTCTGCTCCTCTCTCCAAACAGTCCTGTCTGCTCTCCCTCCAGGTTTTAGTCTCAGTAGACAGGAAGTACCAACTGGATTCAAACTTCTGCCAGCCTTTAGGACAGGTTTGTTCTACAAGACAAAAACATGAATTATTATACTGCACCTATTATTGAAGAATACAAACACAAGTTGACTTCATATTAGGCATGTGATGTTAGGATCATTTATTAGGTGAACTCACTCAGATTAGAGAACTTTCTCTTGAGATCATCTCTCTCATTCTGTAGCTGGTCTCTCTCTTCAGTCAGGGTGTTATATCTGGTATGTAGCTGGTCTCTCTTTTTAGTCAGGGTGTTCTATCTGGTCTGTGGCTGGTTTCTCTCTTTAGTCAGGGTGTTGTAACTGGTCTGTAGCTGGTCTCTCTCTTTAGTCAGGGTGTTGTAACTGGTCTGTAGCTGGTCTTTCTCTTTAGTCAGGGTTTTATAACTGGTCTGTAGCTGGCCTCTCTCTTTAGTCAGGGTGTTGTAACTGGTTTGTAGCTGGCCTCTCTCTTTAGTCAGGGTGTTGTAACTGGTCTGTAGCTGGTCTCTCTCTTTAGTCAGGGTGTTGTAACTGGTCTGTAGCTGGCCTCTCTCTTTAGTCAGGGTGTTGTAACTGGTCTGTAGCTGGTCTCTCTCTTTAGCCAGGGTGTTGTAACTGGTCTGTAGCTGGTCTTGCTCTGCAGTTATGTTAGTCTTATAAACAGAAAAACTATTTGACAAGATCTAAATGCCTATTCCCATGAAAATGATTGAGATAATTGGCATGACATTTGGACATTTCTCAAGAATTATCATTCAAGATTGCCATTGATGTTTGCCTATATTTAAGTTAGGTATGCCTAACTTGGTGTAGGAAGGTATTAAAAATAGAACACTTTCTTGAGACAATATGGATAGAAGCAGATTTTGCAATCGGAGGATGCATTTTGTGCATATTCTATAATGATATTCAATAGGCAACATCTGCCGGTACAAACTTTGATTGAGAAATGATGACGTCCATTAAAGAAAAATGTTGTGCTCCCTTGCCTAAACAAATATCACTACACCACTGGTTACAGTGCCTCCATAATACATGATTGACATCGGCAAAAGAGGATGGAATATCAGCTGATCATTAATGTTGATGAAGTAAATATGCTAGTCAGCTAAATCAATATTGTTTTCACTGATTGTGATTAATCTTCAACGCTCTTAAATAATAACTTCATAATATAGCCTGACCTTGCTTTCAATGACGTTCAGCTTATAAAGGCTTCACAAAGCCTTCATAGTGCCTTCATAAGCACTACATAAATGTGTTATAAGCATCTATAAGCATATGTCATGCTTTACAAAGGGTTCATAAACATGGCATAACTGTGTGACATAATCACCCAAGTCAAATGTGACATAACCCACTGTCAAATATGATATAAATATGTGCTTTATAAAGGGTGATATGTTTTCACATTACCAGTGGCACCACAAGTGGGCGTTTGATTTGCAAACTCATCACATGTGCGCTTACAGCACTACAGAATCACTGCTAACCAAACAACAGTGCAGGGCATGTGCACTGAATTAATGGAAAACAACAGTCAAAGATCTAAGTTTCTTAGATTTTCCCCAGAACTCAAAAGTCGTCCCCTGACGTTGTTTAAGCATAATTGTTAACACAGAAAATCAAATGTTGTTGTTTTTCTATTAAATAAGTGTGAAAACTGGGGGAAAATCAGAAACAATTTTGGAGAAATCTGAAACCTGGAAAAACAAAACAGAGGAAACTGAATTTTGGGTGCATGACTGCACTTTAGAGAGTGTGCCATCCTGCAGCAGAGCATTTTGGGGGAAGTTGAGGTCAGGTCCAATATTGACTATGCACCCAAGAGGGAAAGAAGTTGGGCCATCCAATATATGTTTTAGAGTAAAACAATATATAAAATGTACATGCTTTGTGAAGCCTCAATTTAATATGATTTAGAAAGCCTTTATTAAACAATGCTTATAACACACTTTATAAAGCACAGGTTTGTGTCATATTTTAGGGTTAGGTCACTTTTGACATTGGTGGTTATGTCACATGGTAATGCCACATTTATGAACCCTTTATAGAGCAGGATGTATGGTTCTAGATGATTTGTCACACATTTATGTAGTGTTTATGAAGGCTTTATAAAGGCTTTATAAGCTGCACGTCATTTAAAGCAGGACCATATTCATAATCTTCTATCTCATGATATATGGCTGGCTGGCTAGTGGCTTGTGTGGATATTTTAGTAGGATATATGGTGGTTAGCTAGAGTCTAAACTACCTGTGTTCAGTGGCGACCCATCATTCAGGGCAGGTTGGGTAAAGCCCCACTTGTTTAAAGCCCCACCTGTTTAGTATGTTATTTTGGCATTGATACGTGTCACATATCAGTTTGCAAACAATGTAAAAATAAATACTCTTTGACTTAATAAAGCCGCATACAAACATGGTCTCTTTTTTGCTTTATTGACTAAGGCAGCTCCAACATGCAGGTGTTTCAGCCTAGCTTAGTGCTTTCTGTGGTGGTGGGGCAGCCAGAGGAAAACACACAGCGCGTAGGGGTTGTTAATGTTCTCTAGTTGCGCCGTGATTGGCTCAGTGTTCTGTCACTCATGGGGACACTACGTCCCTGCAAAATCTACAAGGGGAGCAAAAAAATTAAAGCCCCTTGGGTGCTGCCATAGATTTACATTAGAAGTGCCCATCCAAGAAGGCTCAAGGTCATTGGCCACAGATAAAATAAAGTCAAATCACGTTAAATCTACCATAGCATTGACTGGACTGATCATGTCAACATCATACTTTCAAAATCTTAGCTAGCAAGCTAGACAAGCAGTCATCATCAATCAAGTCGACAATCTACTGGCAAATCCTTTTCAATCCTTGTCATATGAAGAGAAATTACAGATAAAACGTATCGGTGCTCATCGGCCATTGGACATAAACATTACACAACAAGTTGGAAATCGCAAATTCAACAATGAGTGGTTTGGAAGGAATCAGTGGCTAACTGCAAGCGTTGCAAAGCAATACTAGCCTGCTATTCAGTGGAGAGGGTATGTGGTCCAAGTCTGGGGTTAAGGGTCTCTTTTTTCCAAGCTTAAAAGGATAAACATTGCCATGCAACACCATTGGCCATGCTGTAAATCCAGCATGACTTCTTCCGCGTTCAAAACAACTGGAAACTCGGAACTGGGAAATCTCAGACTTCAGTGAGTTCAAGAGAACTGGGAACTGAAATAAACTAGTTCCGACTGGAAAAATACATTTTGAATGGTCATCCATCTCAGAATTCCAAGTCGGGAAGTCTGGCCTCTTTCTAGAGCTCCGACCTGAAGATCACTGACGTCATGATTCGACCTTGTTTTTTTCTAAGTTCCCAGTTGTCTGGAAACCACCATAACTCCAGAGAATGCAAGACTTTGACGACAAAGTTTGATGACAAAATTTGCCCACAAGAAGGACCTCCACGCCACCTTCCTGTTCAAGTGAGCACAGCACAACAAGGTGAGTCCAAAAATGTATTCTATGCTGCTGCATAAATGATGTAATATGCCAGGGAGATATGTATACCGTAGCTAAGAAAGTAATACTAAGTATATGCTGTTTGTAGCCCATGTGCTTCACCCTAATAATTTGGTCCCTTTCCCTCTCAGAACTTAGGCAAATGTTCTGACTTGGTGGTGCACATGTAGCCTATAGCCTGTTTTAGAGAAATGTCATCATCAAATATTGTAAGAGCCCCCTTTATTGCCCCCTTTATTTATCCTACAGTTCTGACTTGGTGCACAGTGTGCAAAGCTGTCATCATTGCAAAGGGTGGCTACTTTGAAGAATCTCAAATATTAAATATATTTTGATTTGTTTAACACTTTTTTGGTTACTACATGATTCTATATGTGTTATTTCAAAGTTTTGATGTCTTCACTATTATTCTACAATGTAGAAAATAGTAAAAATAGAGAAAGACCCTGGAATGAGTAGGTGTGTCCAAACTTTTGACTGGTACAGTATATAAGTATCAAAATTATAAATCATTTCAAATATCTTATATTAAGCAAACAAGACGGCACCATTTTCTTGTTTTTAAAACGTATTTATGGATAGCCAGGGGCACACTCCAACACTCAGACATAATTTACAAACAACACATTTGTGTTTAGTGAGTCTGCCAGATCAGAGGCAGTAGGGATGACCGGGAATGGAAGTTCTCTTGATAAGTGCGTGAATTGGACATTATGTTTAGGAATGTAGTGAAGAAAAAGTTATTTGTCAAAAATATAAACAGTAAAGTACAGATACCCAAAAAAACTACTTAAGTAGTACTGTAAAGTATTTTTACTGAAACTCATGCACAGTCTAGGAATAGACCATTGTAAACAGAGCGCACATTTCTTTGTACTGCATAATTAAAACTGTTTATTTTTTTGTGTGTCAACAATATTGACAAACTAGAGAAATTGTGATCCTTGCTTTGTGAGAACAGAACTATAGTGTGATAATATAATACATATCTGCCCTATGGGCCCTGGTCAAAAGTAGTGCACTAAACATGGAATAGGGTTCCAAATGGAATAGGGTCCCAAATGGAATAGGGTCCCAAATGGAATACGGTCCCAAATGGAATACGGTCCCAAATGGAATAGGATCCCAAATGGAATAGGGTCCCAAATGGAATACGGTCCCAAATGGAATAGGGTCCCAAATGGAATAGGGTCCCAAATGGAATAGGGTCCCAAATGGAATAGGGTCCCAAATGGTATAGGGTCCCAAATGGAATAGGGTCCCAAATGGAATAGGGTCCCAAATGGAATAGGGTCCCAAATGGAATAGGGTCCCAAATGGAATAGGGTCCCAAATGGAATAGGATCCCAAATGGAATAGGGTCCCAAATGGAATAGGGTCCCAAATGGAATAGGGTCCCAAATGGAATAGGGTCTGTTACGTTCTCCCCTCAGGTGTAGTTCGTCTGAGGAGGAGACGTAAATGCCTGTGCACACAAGGTAAACTAGATGGATGGGGAAGAAATGTGGTGTGTAATGAACTAAAATAACCAGACAACAACCAGATCTCAAGGTTAGCCCTCGGGGGACGTTTAGTAAGGTACTTAAACAAAATATACAACACCCATAAAGAAACAGTAAGGAAACAACAAATCAATCAAACAAACAAACCAGGGAAGGTAAGAGAAGGGAATATTTGGGAACGGGGTCCAAGTAATGAAAATAAACAAAAGGTCCCTCCTCTTCTACACACCTAAACCTTCCTATCACACTCTAACCCTAACCCACTAAACTGCCTGTTTACCAAAAAAATACAAGGGTGACACCCGTCCGGCTAACCTAATGTATAAAACAATGGGTTATCTACGTGGGAATGTACACCCATGGGCAGATCTACCTTTCCCTTCTCCAGGACCCAGGTAGGGTGGAGTACATCAGGAGGACAGGCTGGAACACAAACGAAGATAAATTAACACAACCAAAACCCAAACAGCCAAACAACAAGTGTCCTCTACCCCCCATCTTCGAGCTCACATGGCAAACAGGTATACTCTCGTCAATCAGCTACAGCTGCCAGGACTCCGGACCGAAGCCATGCCCACCACCATCGTCAGCCGCAACTCAGCACACCTGTAATGCCCAGAACACACAAACACACTACAAAGGAAAAATGGGGAGAAAGAAAAATACGTCACACGTAAGAGGGTCCCAAATGTAATAAGGACCCAAATGGAATAGGGTCCCAAATGGCACCCTATTCCCTGCATAGTGCACTGTCAAAAGTACTGCGCTAATAGGGTCTCATTTGGGACTCAGACTGACTCACAGAAAGCCAGCCTCAGGGAGATGTTGAGAGTGACTTGTAAAACACACAGCACTCCAAAACACACGGCAGCCAGGCTGTAGAGTCTTGTTCTTCCATCTGCAGAGGAACACACACACACACACACACACCATCATCAATAATGATTTAGATTAAAACAGAACACACATCATCCTACAAAACCTTAACTAATTCTGAGAACCTAACATTACCAATGTGTCATTGGTTGGGAGCAACAGTTTGCTCAAGAGTGTGGTCATCTAAAATCTGATGAACAGGAAGCTACTGTATGAAGAAATTAACAAAATTACACAATATAGCTGTCTCATGATTTAAAGAGGCTATCTGCGATCGCTGCATACATTTTCAGGATTTTGAAATGTATGATATTACCATTCATTCTTGAAGAATGTAACTTATAAATAACCCCATCAGGACCCAAAATACACACTGAGTGGAGAAAAGTAATCACTCTCAAATTCATAGACAGAGCTATGTATGCAAGGACTGTGTCACGATCGTCTAATGAGTGAGTAGACCAAGGCGCAGCGTGCAGAAACAAACATGACTTTATTTAATTAAAGTATCTAAATGTAAAACAAGAACACGACTCGTGAAGTCCACGGTTAACAATACCGACACGGAACAAAAACCCACAACACCCAAGGGAAAACATACAGCTTAAATATGGCTCCCAATCAGAGACAACCAGCAAACAGATGACACTCGTTGCCTCTGATTGGGAGTCATTCAGACCAACCTAGAAATAACCACAACAGAACTACCAACATAGAAATAAACACATAGAATGAACACACCCTGGCTCAACATAATGAGTCCCAGAGCCAGGGTGTGACAGTACCCCCCCCTAAAGGCGCGGACTGCGACCGCGCCTAAACTAAACAAAACAGGGGAGGGCTGGGCGGGCATACCTCCTCGGCGGCGGTTCTGGCTCCGGCCTTGACCACCACCCTTCCATACACCCCCCAATGCGCCCCTGGTCCAGTCTGGCCCCGCCGGCTGGAGCAGGACTGGACTTAACGGGAGCGGTCCCTACCAGGCTGTCGACTCGCACCCCTGGCTTGGTGCGTGGAGGAGGAATGGGCCTTACCAGGCTGGCGACGCGCACCGTAGGTTTGGTGCGAGTGGCATGAACAGGCCGGGTCGGGCTGGAGACGCGCACCGTATCCCTGGTGCGAGTGGCAGGAACAGGCCGGGCCGGGCTGGCGACGCGCACCGTATCCCTGGTGCGAGTGGCAGGAACAGGCCGGGCTGGCGACGCGCACCGTATACTTGGTGCGAGTGGCAGGAACAAGCCGGGCCGGGCTGGCGACGCACACCGTAGGCTTGGTGCGTGGAGCAGGGACAGGCCGGGCTGGGCTGTCGACGCACACCGTAGGCTTGGTGCGTGGAATAGGGACAGGCCGGGCTGGGCTGGCGACGCACACCGTAGGCTTGGTGCGTGGAGCAGGGACAGGTTGGGCTGGGCTGTCGACGCACACCGTAGGCTTGGTGCGTGGAGCAGGAACAGGGACGGGCTGGGCTGTCGACGCACACCGTAGGCTTGGTGCGTGGAGCAGGGACAGGCCGAACCGGGCTGTGGAGACGGATAGGGGGCCTGGAGTGAAGAGCGGCCACCACCCGTCCTGGCTGAATGCTTCCCCTCACACACTCTGTGTGAGGCATCCGCACAGGACGTACAGGGCGGTGTACCCCTGGCCTGGAGGCCTCCTGGATCTGCCCCATCTTTGCCTCCGTCAGCCCCGTCGTCCATGCCGTGTGCCCCCCTAAAAATTTCTTGGGGTTGCCTCACGACCGTCCGACGACGACCCTGATCACGCCGTAGCTCCTCTCTACGGCGCGCCTCCACCGTCTCTTCTCCCGGCGCTTCCTCCCATGTCCAGCCCAAGGGCTGCCCCTGGACACGCTGCTTGGTCGTTGCATGGTGGGTTTTTCTGTCACGATCGTCTAATGAGTGAGTAGACCAAGGCGCAGCGTGCGAAACAAACATGACTTTATTTAATTAAAGTATCTAAATGTAAAACAAGAACACGACTCGTGAAGTCCACGGTTAACAATACCGACACGGAACAAAAACCCACAACACCCAAGGGAAAACATACAGCTTAAATATGGCTCCCAATCAGAGACAACCAGCAAACAGCTGACACTCGTTGCCTCTGATTGGGAGTCATTCAGACCAACCTAGAAATAACCACAACAGAACTACCAACATAGAAATAAACACATAGAATGAACACACCCTGGCTCAACATAATGAGTCCCAGAGCCAGGGTGTGACAGACTGCCCATCCATGAGCTCAAAATTATTGTTTTAACCATTTAAAGATGCTCTATGCAGAAATTGCTCCGCCATTTCCTGGTTGCTAAAATTCAAATATGTTATGTGAAAAAACAAGCAGTCATTGTGTAAAATAAATATTGTATATTCAGCTGTTTGAAGTTGCTGTACAAAACCTAAAGTAAAAGACGCAAAAATGAAACTTCAGAAAGGGAAGCATAGAAATAGCACACATAGAACAGATCTACCACATCTTAGACTTGCTTTCGATGGGGGTGAAAGATCTATAACATTTATGTGAATTTGGTCGGGTCGCCCAAAAATGTACTATAGCTTTAAGGCAAAACAAAGTTTGTAGAATTCCATAATTTACAATTCCAGAGTAAAACAAACTTACACTGAGCATACATAGCTCTGTCTATGAATTGAGTGCTTACGCGATAGATCATTCTTAGTTCTTACCTGAGCGAAGGGTCTCAGTCTTCAAGCTCCTCATTGCTCTGTTCCGGTTTTCTTCATTCCTCTTGTTTAATTCAATAACTTGTTTGTTGACACAGTTGGCCATCTTAACTAACTGTACCGAATATATCAATGATTACCCCAATCAATCAAGTAATCAACTAGTTCAGTATGTCTGACCTCTTATTGTAATATCTATGATTCTAACTTCACTTTTACATATAGTATTAACTTACTGTATGATTACCTTTCTAACTGACTGAGCAGTGTCACGCCCTGGCTCTGGGGACACTTGTATGTTGAGCCAGGGTGTGAGTTTCCTTTGTTTCTAGTTGTTGTATTTCTATGTTGGCCAGAGTGGTTCTCAATCAGAGGCAACGAGTGTCAGCTGTTGCTGGTTGTCTCTGATTGGGGACCATATTTAGACAGGCTGTTTTCCCACAGTGGTTGTGGGATCTTGTTCCGTGTAGGTTTGTGTTTGCACCGTTGGACGTCACGTATCGATTTTGTTCGTGTATATCAATTAATAAAAAGCATGTTCACTTTCAACGCTGCGCCTTGGTCCTCCTCCTTCGACGATCGTGACAGAAGATCCCACCAAGACTGGACCAAGCAGCGTGTCCAGGAGCCATCGCCAGGGAGATCTCTAGCGGATCTCCTTCGCCTCCTTGACTGGGTCAAGCCGTGTGAGGAAGAGAGGGGCTTGACTTGGAAGCAGAAGGGTGAAAGGCTGGCGAGAGATATGGAGACCTGGTCCACGGGTAGGAGAGAAGCCCAGAAATGTTTTAGGGGGGGGGCTCACGACGTGGCAGCAGGAGACCGCGATAGAGCGGCCCAGCGGGTTGGCAGAGGAGGCCGCCAGGTTACGGGGCCACTAGTCAAAGAGTGGAAGGAAGGTGTAGAGGCACGGCGAGAGGTACTGGGGTGTGTTACCAGTCCGGTCCGGCCCGTTCCTGATCCCTGCGTAGGGCCAGTGGTGTGTGTCCCCAGTACGGTGCCGTCTGTTCCTGTCCCTTGCACCAAGCCTGTGGTGCGCGTCGCCAGCCCAGTCCGGTCCATTCCTGCTCTCCCCACCAAGTCAGTGGTGCGCTTTGTCAGCCCGGTCCGGCCCGCTCCTGCTCCCCGCACCAAGCCTATGGTGCGCGTCGCCAGCCCGGCCCGGCCTGTTCCTGCTCCCCGCACCAAGCCAATGGTGCGCGTCGCCGGCCCGGCCCGGCCTGTTCCTGCTCCCCGCACCAAGCCTATGGTGCGCGTCGCCAGCCCGGCCCGGCCTGTTCCTGCTCCCCGCACCAGGCCAATGGTGCGCGTCGCCAGCCCGGTCCGGCCCGCTCCTGCTCCCCGCACCAAGCCTATGGTGAGCGTCGCCAGCCCGGTCCGTTCCTGCTCCCCACACCAAGCCAGTGGTGTGCGTGCGTCAGTCCGGCACGGCCCGTGCCTGTTCCACCGGTGCCTGGTCCGGCACCGGTCAACTGCTTCACGCCGGAGCTAGAGCAATCCGCTCCACCAGTGTGCAGTCCAGCTCCGGCCAGCGGGGCCAGACCGGACCAGGGGTACTTTGGGGGGTTGGAGAGGGAGTGGGGATCAGGCCCGGAGCCGGATCCGCCGCTAAGGCGGAGTGCCCACCCGGTCCCTCCTGTGGTATTTAGTTGGCGCGGTCGGAGTCCGCGCCTTTAGGGGGGGGTACTGTCACGCCCTGGCTCTGGGGACACTTGTATGTTGAGCCAGGGTGTGAGTTTCCTTTGTTTCTAGTTGTTGTATTTCTATGTTGGCCAGAGTGGTTCTCAATCAGAGGCAACGAGTGTCAGCTGTTGCTGGTTGTCTCTGATTGGGAACCATATTTAGACAGGCTGTTTTCCCACAGTGGTTGTGGGATCTTGTTCCGTGTAGGTTTGTGTTTGCACCGTTGGACGTCACGTATCGATTTTGTTGTTTTGTTCGTGTATATCAATTAATAAAAAGCATGTTCACTTTCAACGCTGCGCCTTGGTCCTCCTCCTTCGACGATCGTGACAAGCAGTAGTTAGTCTGATGTGTCTAAACCCTGTACTTCTCTGTTCTCTGTCTGTGTCCAACAGCTGGATGTTTCAAGGCTCTATCCACCAATAAGAAAGAGACTCTTGAGATGTGTCTCAAATGGCACCCTAATCTCTATACAGTGCACTACATAGGGTACCGTTTGGGACACAGATTTTAGACCAGACAGTTTTTTGTAACACCCTGTTCATCCCCCTTGTTCATTCTGTTCTGTGGTTTATTTTTTCCTCTTTATAACGTTATTTTTTATTTTTCAATGTTAAGATTTATAATTCATCATGTAGCATTTCATCTCTCATGGGAAACGTATGTTAACATTGCCAAAGCAAGTGAAGCAGATAGTAAACACAAGTGAAATGAACAATAAATATTATCTCTCTCTCTCTCTCTCTCTCTCTCTCTCTCTCTCTCTCTCTCTCTCTCTCTCTCTCTCTGCTGAGTTGTTAAGTGATGTTGTCACCTAGTGGTTAGAGAGAGAGAGAATAGAAGTGGAGACTATATTAACAATGTTGTTTTCTGTCACAACAGACATTTATCAATGGGATTGAATCAGTCAGTTATGTCTGGATTGATCTGATTGACTCTGTTACTGAGGGGACCAGGAAATGGGTGGACGGCACCCCACTGACCACCCCAAGGTAATATACTACTGCTCTAATAACACTGACCACAGTGTAAGGAGTAGGACTGATTCTCTGTGTTGTGGTCTGTCGTTACGGCAATTTGGTAAAAGCCAATTTGACATTTACTCAGTACATTGTTTTCACTGAGGAAATGTACGTGGAGAGGATTTTCCCAAGGTTGCTGTTGTCACACATCCCACGGTAGTTATTGGGGTCAAATTTGTCTCCACTTTTGTGGATTGGGGTGATCAGTTCTTGGCTCCAAATATTGGGAAAGATGCCAGAGCTGAGAATTATGTTAAAGAGTTTAAGTATAGCCAATTGGAATTTGTTGTCTGTATATTTTATCATTTTATTTAGGATACCATCAAGACCACATGCCTTTTTGGGTTGGAGGGTTTGTATTTTGTCCTGTAGTTCATTCAATGTAATTTGATAATCCAGTGGGTTCTGGTAGTCTTTAATAGCTGATTCTCTACACATAGTTACTAGCTAAAACACCAGGTAAATAGGCCTAGTAACCAGCACTTCTTACAACTAGGTGATAAGCCATGAACCTGGACAGAAACTCACAGTAGACAGACAGGCCTATGATCCCAGCCAGTAGGAGAACACACAGCAGCACCAGACACACTGCAGCAACTCTGGAGGATCTCTTCACTAAAGAACATCTCTTCCCTGAGCTATCAGGCTCTGTGGACACATAAATATACGTTTACGTGAGTCTATGTGCTTGTGTGTGTGTGTCTTGGTGATGGTCTCACCGTCTCTCAGGGTGTCTGCACTTATGTAGATATCCACAATCCTCTCCTCAGCTTCACCTCTGTCTATCTTGAATGTATACAACAGTTACGATAACGGCTGAAAACTCCTTATGAGGGGTATCTTGTCTGAAAGCCATGTTTCAGAAAAAGCAGAGAATATTGCAGTTACCTGAGTCCCGTCATCCATCTTATTATCAAGTGACTGAATGGAGGGAAGAGTTGGCCGGTTTTCCCTTCCCCTTAATCCCTCCAGGACTCCCCCTCTCTTGCCTCTGTTTCGCCGGCGTTTCCTCTTGGATACCCTGAAAGTTGGGTCGGAATTACATAAAGAGCCCAGGGCAGATGAGTCAAAGTTGAAGCCGAAATTGAGGGTACTAACTCCCGATCTGATGTTCAAATGTTATTGTCTATCATAAGAAACTAAAGTGGATACATTTAGTGAAAATAAAGAATCACAAAACAGCAAAGTTGGGTTGGCACTCACACAGTGTGTGTGTGTGAGTGTGCAATCTTATCTGAATGTTGAGCAACAACTCCATCTCTTGGACTGGGCTTGAAGGCTCTTACGTTGCCATATAATTGGCCATCAATGTCCGTGTTCTTCATTGCATTAGGTTCGTCGTCTTCAAATCCATCTGAGTTTTCATACACTCCTTCTGACATCTTAACACACTTGTGGTCAAATACAGTAACTTCTACTTCTAACCTCAGCTCTAATGTACTTCTGTACCTGTGTCTTCTCCCTGCACTGTCTTGAGTCTATGTGACTTACTGTAGTGACACTATTTTTCTTTGTCTTGGGTCAGTTTTGCATTTTCCACCACAAATAGTTAAGGTTAAGATTGGGGGAGGGAAAGCTGATCCTAGATCTGTACCTAGGGGAAACGTCACCACACAGTGTGACCGGCCACCGATGACCACATAGTTATTTTTTTTGTATTTATGATGTCTCTGAAGAGTTATTCAGAATGAAACTCTGGTGGTCAACTTGGTTTAGAGGGGCATTTCACCAAAAGCAGAAGTTGTGACAATATCTCCATAGTTTCAGTTTGACAGATTTAAGAGAATAGAAAGAAGAATTAAAACCCTTCACATGTTTTATGACAACAAGTTCATATTTCCACCCTGTCTTTTAGTACAACATCACCAGTGGAGGCTGGTGGGAAGAGTGATAGGAGGTTGGGCTCATTGTAATGGCTGCAATGGAATGAATGGAATAGTACCAAATGCATCAAACATATGGAAACCACATGTTTGACTCCGTTCCTTTAATGGCATTCCAGCCATTACAATGAGCCTGTCCTCCTATAGCTCCTCCCACCGGCTTAGACAGGTCTTAGACTGTACAAAAAATGAATCAACACTATTTCTCCTGATCTTTCTGATATCTCTCAGACACTTCAGAACAAACTTTACATTTGGGGTCTATGTGTTGTTCCATGTAGTGAATCTGTTATTCAATGTATAGGCTAATAGCAGTAAGGCCAAAACACATTTTTTATGAAAAAATTTTTACATATTTTTTTTATACTTCTAGGGGTCTGAAAATTCAAAGTCAAATAGCCAAATTATTGTAGAGCATGAACCTACAGGATCGGGTCACCGCCTTGATGTTAGCGGAGAACAACAGGGTGTTGTCCAGGGTCACGCCAAGGCTCTTCGCACTCTGGGAGGAGGACACAACGGAGTTGTCAACCGTGATGGCGAGATCATGGAACTCCATCTCACCTCTGTCAAACTTGACCTTCTTGGTCATATCTGGCACAGCATAGATGGCCTCAGACATCTTCAACAATGTTTTCTGACTATAGCTACGGTGCTTTAATGTACGCAAGACAAATCCACTGGTTCAGTAGAGTATCTCTGCCCTGTGTCTTTGTCCGAAGCTGACTGCTTTTGACCCTGTTGTAGGTGGGGGTTATCCCCAGCACACAGGACGTATCAAATATCAAAAGAGGAAGATAACAACAACATTTACATGGATTTGTGGAACAGAAACATGTCCTGGCTGGTTGTAGTTGGGACACTTTCTTCTTCTTCTTTTCACCTTTTTATCTGATTCCTAAGTAACTTCCTGGTCTACTGGGGTACGTTCCACCCACATACACCCTCTTATACGGTCTTTTACTGCTCTATATCACTGATTAACATATTGGATGTATACTGTACATGGGAATTTATTTACCTTCTGGTTATCTTAACAATGCCTTGTTATTTGATGATTGTTTTTACTAATTAGCAGACTGTGGTTTAAACACTTTTTGAAATATGTCATGCTTTGAGCATTTGGGACTATTCTGTTAATTTTATTAAGCCAGGTAAGCTCAATCAAGCATAGCTAAAGTATTTTGGTCGTATTCATTAGGCACCAAACGGAAGAAACTAAAGTGAAACAGGGAGGGACTAACTATACCTGTCCAATAAGAATAACGTGTTTTCATTTTGTTGTAAAACATTTTGCTATGGGGTGCCCTAATGAATACATGGCCCAGGTCTGCTAATAACCAGCAACCACTGACAGACGGACGGACAGACAGACAGACGGACAGACGGACGGACGGACGGACGGACGGACGGACGGACGGACGGACGGACGGGCGGACAGGCGAGACAGGCGGACAGGCGGACAGGCGGACAGGCGGACAGACGGACAGACGGACAGACGGACAGAAAGCTGTTATTAAAGGAAGTCAGTGTTATGGCTAAATATGTGTTGGCACAGCAACGCATGCGGAAATCAACTGAAATTACAATTCAATAGGTGTTCCAGCAAGAACTTCCCTAAACGTACTGTGTTCCAGATGGCACCCTAAAGTGATCGGTCAAAGGTAGTGTACACTATGTAGGGAATAGGGTGCCATTTGAGACGTACGCTTAATGTCAATAATTTTCATTCTATGTAGGCCTTATGCACTCTACCTGTATTAAAAACACAGGCCATTTTCCATCCATGGATATAAGGTTATCACAAGTACAAGAGGACATTTATAAAGAGAAATGCTTATTTTGAAACTTGAAGAATATAATGTTATTTCATCATACAAACGCAAGGTTTCTCATGTTTAATTTCGGAATTTGTTAACAATAGATGGTTAGGGTTAAGGGTTTGGTTAAGGTAAGGGTCAGGTTTAGCTGTCAATGGGATGCTAGTCAGAAAAGTCCCTCATGTTAAGTCTTGTTCACACTGCAGGCCTTAATGCTCAAATCAGTTTTGTGTTTCAAATCGGTTTTGGAATTTTGACTGTCCAAACAGCAAGTCACAAGTGACCAAATCAGATTTATGTGTGTTCAGACGGTAGTCATTTGCTGACAAGGCTACGCTAGTTGTCATAGTAATGACGGGTGTGTGGGCAGTGGTGTAGTCTGATTGGTGGTGGTGCTTAGGTTTGCTCTCACTCAGAAGTTATTTAGCAAGCTAAGGTGACAAAAATGCCTTCCATGGATGTTTTCCATTTGCATTGAATGTTCCAAATCAAAGTGTAAGCATACTTTTAAAGCCTCAAAGTATAAGATGATCCAACTTTCCAAACAAGTCAATTTTGGCTAGCCACATCAGTCAAGTAGCTAGCTAGGTAGCTGTTTAGCTTTCTAGTACATTCACTCATTTGTTTTAAACAATTAAAGCTGCAATATGTAAGCTGTTGGGCGACCCGACCAAATTCACATAGAAATGTGAGTTATAGACCTGTCATTCTTATTAAAAGCAAGTCTAAGAAGCAATAGATCTGGTCTATGGGCACTATTTCTATGCTTCCTGTTAAGTTTTGTTTTTGCGTCTTTTACTATCGGTTTTCTACACCAGCTTCAAACAGCTGAAAATACAATATTTTGGGTTATGGAAAAGATATTTCACGGCGGTTTAGATGGTACAATAATTCTCTACACTATTCGTCCTTGTTTTGTTACATAAACTGATATTAGGCTACCAGGAAATGGCAAAGTGAATTCTGCACAGTGCATCTTTAACAAGCTAGTTGGCTACCACATGTTATTGTCAAACTGTTAACAGAGTAGCTAGCAAGCAACAAGATATGTCAAATAACAGTCTAAAAACCACTTGAGGGCAAACAAATCAGATTTGACCGTTCAGACACAAGTCGCATGGCCAGGAGCCAGACTGTGGCCATACATCTGCATATCTCTGGTAATCACTATCAATCTGCATATCTCTGCTAATCACCATCAATCTGCATATCTCTGAAAATCACCATCAATCTGCATATCTGTGGTAATCACCATCAATCTGGAAACATGTAATGCCTTTGGTCTGTAATATTTTTGGCTGTGCCTCTACCAACTTGTTCTGTATCCAGATCAGCTGCATCGTCCTCCTGCTTCATGAACTGTGTCTTTAGACCAGTATATGGTTAAGGAATTATTCACACAACCAAGTTACCTCAACAGGTAACAATGTTTTGTATTGAATGGGTGAGGAATTGAGGATTCTTTTTGTTTCTTTTTTTATGTCAGGATTGGGGAGAGGCCAAAGTCTGTCACAAATAGCAACCTATTCCCTATTTTTCTGTCACAAATAGCACCCTATTCAGTGCACTACTTTTGACCAGGGCCCATAAGGCTGTACTTAATTAATGTGGTCAGTGTGAATGATAATCATTCCAGAAATATTGTTAGTAAAAGTTAATAAGCGTTTGCACCAAGTGTAGGGTTTGCACGTTTTTTAGTATAGGGGATAAAAGTCCTAAAGCAAAGCTAAAACATGAAACTGTTCACTCATTTAAATATGAACTTAATGTTTTCTTTCTCTTAACCTACGTTTACATTTTCATTCTGTCATCAATGTTTAACTAACGCTTAGTAAATCTGGGGTGGATTCATTAGTGCACACCGTATCAAAATGTTTTGCAATGGTACATTTGTTTTACTTTCCTTGTATAAATGATTTTGATAAAAATAATGTAATCATATTTTGTAGATTGTGTTTTTCTACAAATGTACCATGAGCGACATGTTTGGTGTCAGATATCTCTTCAACTGAAGTCATTACTAGTGAATCCAGAACAATCCGGTTCAAGTTATTGCTGGAATGGATGTGATCAATCACATCATGGAAAATAAATATTAATTTTCATGATGATTTTATCATTCTTTTAGGACATGTCCGTCTGCACAGTTGACATGGTAGCTAAGGTGAGCTGTGTTAAGGTGAGTTCAGAGGTGTGGCCTCATTGGTCTAGCCAATCTATCCAGAGTTTCGGTGTATTTGCATAATGATGTGATTCTGCTGTAGAAATGCCATGTATCCAACGCCAGCTACCTCCAACTTATGCTGGGTGACAGACAGAAAGCCTGTTAATGGAAGCATTATGTTGAAGTATGGAACTAAACCAAACGAGTACTTTTGGGTGGCAGGGAAAATGTATGGAGTAAAAATTACATGATTTTCTTTAGGAATGTAGTGAAGTAAAAGTTGTCAAAAATATAAATAGTAAAGTACAGATACCCCCCAAAACTACTTAAGTAGCATTTTAAAGTATTTTTTACTTAAGTACTTTATACCACTGTGGGTGACCGACAGAAAGCCTGTTGATCCCAGCATTATTGGGAAGTTAGGACCGGACCAGTAGAGGTCACTAACAGACCTGCTATATTCAGTTCTAATGTTGGCTTAGTACACTCTTGAATGTTTCCTCCAAACTCCATGTCAAACATACAGAGAAGCTATTGAAGTGTGAAGGAGCTGGTGGCTTCCAGGCAAGTGTCTGAGGGAGAGCTGTCTGGCCCATAGATATTCCATGTACCTCCAATTATGCTGGGTGACAGAAAGAAAGCCTGAGAGTCTGATGCACCCGTGCGTCAATCTAAGTAACGTAATACAAAAATCCCCATCAAAATCCATCAGTTTAACTTAGAGATGGATATCAGTTTTGCATTGGCTTTGTTATGCAAATAATAAAGTCTAATTCTTAGATTCACAAGCTCCGATGTCTTGAGAGATATTTTTGAGTTGACTATTTTTGAGTCAAATATTTCTACGACAATATCTAATTTACATAAGTATTCACACCCCTGAGTTAATACTTTGTAGAAGGACTTTTGGCAGTGATTACAGCTGTTAGTCTTTCCACACCTGGATTGTGCAACATTTGTCCATTATTCTTTTCCAAATTCTTCAAGCTCTGTCAAATCAGTGGTTGATCATTGCTAGACAACCATTTTCAGGTCTTGCCATAGATGTTCAAGTAGATTTAAGTCAAAACTGTAACTCGGCCACTCAGGGACAATTACTGTCTTCTTGGTAAGCAACTCCAGTGTAGATTTGGCTTTGTGTTTTAGGTTATTGTCTTGCTGATAGGTGAATTCATCTCCCAGTGTCTGGTGCAACGCAGACTGAACCAGATTTTCCTCTAGGATTTCTCCTGTGCTTAGCTCTATTCCGTTTCTTTTCTATCCTGAAAAACTCCCCACTCCTTAAAGATTACAAGCATACCCATAACATGATGCAGCCACCACTATGCTTGAAAATATGGAGTTTGGTACTTTGTGATGTGTTGTATTGGATTTGCCCCAAACATAACAAACATAACACTTTGTATTCAGGACCAAAAGTTAATTGCTTTGCCACAGTTTTTGCAGTATTACTTTAGTGCCTTGTTACAAACAGGATGCATGTTTTGAAATATTTGTTATTATGTACAGGCTTCCTTCTTTTCACTCTGTCAATCAGTTTAGTAACTACAATGTTGTTGATCCATCCTCAGTTTTCTCCTTTCACAGCCATTCAACTCTGTAACTGTTTTAAAGTCACCATTGGCCTCATGGTTTTCTTCCTCTCCGGCAACTGAGTTAGGAAGGACGCCTGTATCTTTGTAGTGACAGTGTGTATTGATACACCATCCACAGTGTAATTAATAACTTCAACATGCTCAAAGGAATATGTAATACCTGCTTTTAGTTTTATTTTTACGCATCTACCAATCATTGTCTGTCATGAGCCCTCTCACTCCACTGGGTTACCACCTTAAGTTGTTTCCACTCTGCTCACCACTCTCTCTCTACTCAGCCTAACTAGCTCCACCTGTCCCTGCTCTGCTCGGCTCTAATTACTCTGCCAGCTGCGCTGCATTACCCACTAACCTCTCCCAGTATTTATAGCCCTGTCTTTCAGCTCTCCTGTGTCAGATCGTCTGCAAAGCTCACACCCGGAACCTGTTTGCTCGCGCTTCTGGCTCACCCTGGTTTTGTGACCCCGGACCTGCCTGGTTTTTGGATACTCTTCTGCCTCAGGAGATCCAGACCTGCTTTCTGCCATTACGACTCCTGACTACTCTTCGACCCCGGTAACTCTGACCAGCCTTCTGCCTTGCTACAACGTATTTGGATTTCCCTTGAACTGTACTTCTGCCTGTTTTCATCCGCCCCGTTGTGTCTGTGTTTCCTCCCCCCCAGGACTTCTGGACCACCAACCACCGGCGTCATCGGACGCATCGCTGCCACTGGGGGAGGCACAGACCCAGCACATCGGACGGGATAACCCCTGGAGCCTTCACTCACTCCCTACATCCCTTCCCGCCGCACACTACCCCCTCGGCCAGTACCTACTAACTCCGCTCCTGACCCCTCCAAGGACCCTGTGTCGATTCTGCCAAGTCCCTGCATCGTTGCAGCTCTGACCTGGGCTGTTGAGGAACAGGTGCTGGAGGCTCTCCGTAACCAGCCAGGTCCCAGCACTTGCCCAGCTGACCGCCTTTTGTCCCCCGAAGACCTGAGGTCCCAGGTCGTTCAGTGGGGACATGACTCCCGCCTAGCTTGTCACCCTGGCTCCACCCGCACTTACAACCTGCTCGCCCAGAGGTTCTGGTGGCCCTCTCTGAGGAAGGATGTACGGGAATTCGTCCAAGCCTGCCCCATCTGCAACCAACACAAGTCGTCCTGCCAGCCCCCCAGCCGGATTGCTGCAGCCCCTGCCTGTGCCCAGGAGTCCGCTGGTCCCTGCTGCGCCTTGTCCTCCTCCTCCCGGCTCGTCGATGGTGGTCTGGTTTACACCGTCCGCCGCCTGCTTCGGTCCAGACGGAGGGGGTAGGGGTCTCCAGTACCTCATTGACTGGGAGGGCTATGGACCTGAGGAAAGGACCTGGGTGCCAGCTAGTCGGATTGTGGATAGGACTCTCATCACCGCTTTCCCACCAACGGCATCCTGATCAACCTGCAATCCGTAGGGGCCGCCCCAGAGGGGTCTCTAACCGTCCTGCCCGGCTCGGCTTCCTGTCCTGTGCCTGATCCTGTCTCTCGGGACCTGTCCCATCTCCCGACCACGGCCCTCCGGCTTCCTCCGAGGATGAGGACGTTCGCTCGGACCGTTCGGAGGAGTTCTAGCCCTCCTCCGGCTCCCCCTCCTCCCGCCCGGCGTGGTGTTGCTCTTGGGACTTCTGGGGCCGTCCCTTGGGGGGTTCTGTCATGAGCCCTCTCACTCCACTGGGTTACCACCTTAAGTTGTTTCCACTCTGCTCACCACTCTCTCCTTCTTTGTGAGGCATTGGAAAACCTCCCTGGTCTTTGTGGTTGAATCTGTGTTTGAAATTCACTGCTCGACAGAGGGACTTTACAGATAATTGTATGTGTGGGATACAGAGGTGAGGTAGTCATTCAAAAATGTTCATGATAATTAAACACTAGTATTTCACACAGAGTGAGTCTATGCAACTTATTATGTGTCAAGGTTAAGCACATTTTTACTCCTGAACTTATTTGTCACACCCGGGCTCTGGGACTCTATATGTTGAGCCAGGGTGTGGTCATTCTATGTGGTGTATTTCTATGTTGGGAGTTCTGGTTTGTTTATTTCTATGTTGGCATGAGTGACTCCCAATCAGAGGCAACGAGTGTCAGGTGTCGTTGGTTGTCTCTGATTGGGAGCCATATTTAAACTGTCTGTTTTCCCTTTGTGTTTTGTGGGATCTTGTTTCTAGTTGGTTGTGTTAGACCGTGAACTGTCACGTTATCGTTTTGTTGTTTTGATCGTGTTTCACTCTAATAAAAGTATGTTCGTCTGCAACGCTGCGCCTTGGTCCGTCACTTCCTTGAACGATCGTGACAGAAGATCCCACCATACCAGGACCAAGCAGCGTGCCCAGGAACACACGCAGGAAGTAACTCTTGTGGATGTCCTCCTCGGTTGGGGGCAGATTACAGAGGAGGAGGCCGTCCGGTACCGGAAGGCTATGAAGGGGGAGACCCCGACAGGAGAGGAGAAGCGGCGTCAACCGGGCCGTGGTCGGACAGGCAAGAGGCAACCCCAGAAATTTTTTAGGGGGGCACACGCCATGGGCGACTGGGCAGCAGAGGCTGCCACAGGGCGTAATGGGAGAGTAGGAGAGGAGGCCACCGGGTTTGGGGGGCCAGAAGGCAGGTTGGCGGAGCCTGGATGGAGAGCGGAACCAACTTCCCGTACTCAGGCATGGCAGCATGGGACTGGGCAGGTGCCGCGGTATGCGGAGCGGCTTACGGTGCCACGAGTGGTCCGGCATAGTCCGGTACGTCCTGTGCGGATGCCTCACACAGAGTGTGTGAAGGTAGGCATTCAGCCGGGATGGGTTGTGGCCGCTCTTCACTCCAGGTCTCCTATCCGTCTCCACAGCCCGGTCCGGCCTGTTCCTGCCCCTCGCACCAAGCCTACGGTGCGCGTCGCCAGCCCGGCCCGGCTTGTTCCTGCCACTCGCACCAAGCCTACGGTGCGCGTCGCCAGCCCGGCCCGGCCTGTTCCTGCCCCTCGCACCAAGCCTACGGTGCGCACGCCAGCCCGGCCCGGCCTGTTCTGCCCCTCGCACCAAGCCTACGGTGCGCATCGCCAGCCCGGCCCGGCCTGTTCCTGCCCCTCGCACCAAGCCTACGGTGCGCATCGCCAGCCCGGCCCGGCCTGTTCCTGCCACTCGCACCAAGCCTACGGTGCGCGTCGCCAGCCCGGTCCGGCCTGTTCCTGCTACTCGCACCAAGACAGGGGTGCGAGACGTCAGCCTGGTAAGGCCCGTTCCTCCTCCACGCACCAAGCCAGGGGTGCGAGTCGTCAGCCTGGTAAGGCCCGTTCCTCCTCCACGCACCAAGCCAGGGGTGCGTATCGTCAGCCTGGTAAGGCCCGTTGCTGCTCCACACACCAAGCCAGGGGTGCGCATCGTCAGCCCGGTCCGGTCCATTCCTGCTCCCACGCACCAAGCCAGGGGTGCGTATCGTCAGCCCGGTCCGGCCAGTTGCTACTCCATGCACCAAGCCAGGGGTGCGCATCATCAGCCGGTCCGGTCCGTTCCTGCTCCACGCACCAAGCCAGGGGTGCGTGTCGTCAGTCCGGCACAACCCGTGCCTAGGTCACCGGTGCCTGATCGGGTACCGGTCGGCTGCTGCACACCGGAGCTGAAGCTATCCATTCCTACTATGTCCAGTTCAGTTCCAGCCAGCGGGGCCAGATCGGACCAGGGTCGCTATGGGGGGATTATTGGAGGGTGGTGGGCAAGCCCGGAACCAGAACCGCCGCCGAGGAGGAATGCCCACCCAGCCCTCCCCTGTTTGGTTATAGTTGAGGCGCGGTCGCAGTCCGCGCCTTTAGGGGGTACTGTCACACCCGGGCTCTGGGACTCTATATGTTGAGCCAGGGTGTGGTCATTCTTTGTGGTGTATTTCTATGTTGGGAGTTCTGGTTTGTTTATTTCTATGTTGGCATGAGTGACTCCCAATCAGAGGCAACGAGTGTCAGGTGTCGTTGGTTGTCTCTGATTGGGAGCCATATTTGTCTGTTTTCCCTTTGTGTTTTGTGGGATCTTGTTTCTAGTTGGTTGTGTTAGACCGTGAACTGTCACGTTATCGTTTTGTTGTTTTGATCGTGTTTCACTCTAATAAAAGTATGTTCGTCTGCAACGCTGCGCCTTGGTCCGTCACTTCCTTGAACGATCGTGACATTATTTAGTCTTGCCATAACAACGGGGTTGAATACTTACTGACTCAAGACATTTCAGCTTGAAATCTTTTATTAATTTGTTTAAAAAATTTTTTTAAACATATTTCCACTTTGACATTATGGGTTATTGTGTGTAGGCCAGTGACAATAAAATCTCAATTTAATCCATTTTAAATTCATGCTGTAAAACAACAAAATGTGGAAAAAGTCAAGGGGTATGAATACTTTCTGAAGGCACTGTAGGTGACATCATGACGTTCAGCACGACCATCAACATGATAACTACGAGAGAGCGAGAGAGAACTATTTCTCACAGATCCAGTAACTGTTAGATGAACACCCATAGTCCCACCATTCTCCTTGGCCTGATGACCTGTGAGGTACCACCACACAGTTCTCCACTCCACCACCACTAGGATTTCCACTCCCCCCAATAGCTGCAGTAGAAACAACAGAGTTAGACTGGCCACTCTCTCAGAACCTAGAGTATGAACAACACAGAGAATCAGTCCTACTCCTTACACTGTGGTCAGTGTAATTAGAGCAGTAGTCTCTTACCTTGGGGTGGTCAGTGTTATTAGAGCAGTAGTCTCTTACCTTGGGGTGGTCAGTGTTATTATAGAGCAGTAGTCTCTTACCTTGGGGTGGTCAGTGTTATTATAGAGCAGTAGTCTCTTACCTTGGGGTGGTCAGTGTTATTAGAGCAGTAGTCTCTTACCTTGGGGTGGTCAGTGTTATTAGAGCAGTAGTATATTACCTTGGGGTGGTCAGTGGTGTGCCGTCAACCCATCTCCAGGTCCCCTCAGTAACAGAGTCAGTCAGACCAATCCAGGTATGACTGACTGTTTGAAGCCTATTGATGAATGTCTGTTGTTGTGACAGAAAACAACATTATTATTAGTCTCTCTCTCTCTCTCTCTCTCTCTCTCTCTCTCTCTCTCTCTCTCTCTCTCTCTCTCTCTCTCTCTCTCTTCTCTCTCTCTCTCTCTCTCTCACCCATTCCTCTCTGTTGTTTATGATCACCAGGTCTGCTCCTCTCTTCAGACAGTCCTGTCTGCTCTCCCTCCAGGTTTTAGTCTCAGTAGAGATGAAGTACCAACTGGATCCAAACTTCTGCCAGCCTTCAGGATAGGTTTGTTCTACAAGACAAACACATGCATTTCCATCTTATTATTCTGCACCTATTATTGAAGAATACAAACACAAGTGAGGCATGTGATGTTATGATCATTTATTAGGTGAACTCACTCAGATTAGAGACCTTTCTCTTGAGATCATCTCTCTCCTTCTGTAGCTGGCCTCTCTCTGTAGTCAGGGTGTTATATCTGGTCTGTAGCTGGTCTCTCTCTTTAGTCAGGGTGTTGTAACTTTTCTGTAGCTGGTCTTTCTCTTTAGTCAGGGTGTTGTAACTGGTCTGTAGCTGCTCTTTCTCTTTAGTCAGGGTGTTGTAACTGGTCTCTAGCTGGTCTCTCTCTTTAGTCAGGGTTTTGTAACTGGTCTGTAGCTGGTCTCTCTCTTCAGTCAGGGTGTTGTAACTGGTCTGTATCTGGTCTCTCTCTTCAGTCAGGGTGTTGTTACTGGTCTGTACTTGGTCTCTCTCTTTAGTCAGGGTGTTGTAACTTTTCTGTAGCTGGTCTCTCTCTTTAGTCAGGGTGTTGTAACTGGTCTGTAGCTGGTCTTTCTCTTTAGTCAGGGTGTTGTAAATGGTCTGTAGCTGGTCTCTCTCTTCAGTCAGGGTGTTGTAACTGGTCTGTACTTGGTCTCTCTCTTTAGTCAGGTTGTTGTAACTGGTCTGTAGCTGGTCTTTCTCTTTAGTCAGGGTGTTGTAACTGGTCTGTAGCTGGTCTTTCTCTTTAGTCAGGGTGTTGTAACTGGTCTGTAGCTGGTCTTTCTCTGCAGTCAGATTGGTTTTATATTCCATGCCTCTGTTATCTGGAAAGGATTGATACATATAGCTACTGGTTAATTCGCTCACGAAACAGTAATTCAAGATCTAAATGCATATTCCCATGAAAATGATTGAGATGATTGGCATGATGTTTGGACATTTCAACAGTAAAGCGTGAAGAATTATCATTCAAGATTGAGATTGATGTTTGCCTATTTTTAAATTAGGTATGCCTAACTTGGTGTAGGAAGGTATTAAAAATGGAACATTTTCTTGAGACAATATGGATAGAGGCAGACGTTGCAATCGGAGGATGCATTTTGTGCATATTCTATAATGATATTCAATAGGCGACATCTGCCGGTACAAACTTTGATTGAGAAATGATGACGTCCATTAAAGAAAAATGTTGTGCTCCCTTGCCTAAACAAATATCACTACACCACTGGTTACAGTGCCTCCAAAATACATGATTGACGTCGGCAAAAGAGGATGGAATATCAGCTGATCATTAGTGTTGATGAAGTAAATATGCTAGTCAGCTAAATCAATATTGTTTTCACTGATTGTGATTAATCTTCAACGCTCTTAAATAATAACTTCATAATATAGCCTGACCTTGCTTTCAATGACGTTCAGCTTATAAAGGCTTCATAAAGCCTTCATAATGCCTTCATAAGCACTACATAAGTGTTATAAAGCATCTATAAGCATATGTCGTGCTTTATAAAGGGTTCATAAATGTGGCATAACTGTGTGACATAATCACCCAAGTCAAATGTGACATAACCCACTATGTCAAATATGATATAAATATGTGCTTTATAAAGGGTGATATGTTTTCACATGACATCTAATCTCATTCCCAGACACTTCTGCCCAAATGCTTGAAAGTTTTGGTGGACCAACGCATGAAACTTGGCTTCATTAGTTAGTGTTTGTTTTAAAATCACATTTTAAGAAGAGCAATTGTGGAAATGGGCAAGGATTAGCCATAATTCTGACTTTGTGGCTGTGTTAACTAGTGACAACCAGGGGAAATGTTTTTGCTAGCAAAGGAATATTTTACTCAGTGTGTCAACAAAAAGCTATTTCAGGTCACACCCATATAAATCTATGGTCACTCCCACTAAGGCCAACTTTGAATGGTTGTGATACGTTCGTTTAATGACGGGTCAGACCAAGGCGCAGCGTGATATACGTACATGTTTATTAAATGAAATAAACACACGACAAAACAATAAACGAAAGGAAACGTGAAGTCCAAGGTAGAACACACAACATACCTTACATGGAACAAGATCCCACAACTAGACAGTGCCAATAGGCTGCCAAAGTATGGTCCCCAATCAGAGACAACGAGCGACAGCTGCCTCTGATTGGGAACCACACCGGCCAACATAGATCCACACATACTAGAATACAACATAGAAAACGCACAACAAAGAATATACTCACCCTGACTCAACTTATAAGCGTCCCCTGAGTCAGGGCGTGACAGGTTGATGTCCCAGGATTATATGTGCTGTCTGTGCAATAGCCTGGGGACGCTCGATACACAAGGCAACACTTAACTTGATGAAAGCCCCCCAACATAAGGAAATTGAAAGTGGCTTTCTTCTGGAACCAAGTTACATGTTCCTCAGTACACAAACACACACACAGCAATACAACAAGCCATACCACGCAGTGCTGGGCCCATTCAGGTCTTTGACACATTCACCCACTCCCCTGCTGAAAGATCAGCCACAAAATGTTACTATTGTAACAGGTTGTAATCAAGCCCTACTCCAAATCATTTTGGTTCTCACACACACACACACACACACACACACACACACACACACACACACACACACACACACACACACACACACAAATGCAAGCTTTGCAGGTCCATCAAGCCATTTAAATACCTCTTTAATAATGTCTTTAATGTTTATTTGTTTTAGCTGGTAGTGATAATTCTTTAAGTATGAATACATTTGTGTTCACATCATTATGCCTTTATGTATGTGTTATGAATGACCAAAGGGGTCTGACTTTAATTAAGTACAGCATCATGTGATATAGAGTTTTATGGATGTGTTATGAATGACCGAAGGTGTCTCACTTCAAACTAAGTGTTACAGGACACTACATGAAGTGTCAATAAATAGGTTATTAACGTTCTGCTGATTTATGAAGGTTCTCTCAGGTTTCTGCAGGGCAGGACTGCCCAACCCTGTTCCTGGAAAGCTACCGTCCTGTAGGTTTTTACTCCAACCCTAATCTAGCACACCTGATTCTAATAATTAGCAGGTTGATAAGATGAATCAGGTTAGTAACACCTGGGGTTGGAGCGAAAACCTACAGGAGAATAGCTCTCCAGGAACAGGGTTGGGCAGTCCTGCCCTACAGAAACCTGAGAGAACCTTCATAAATCAGCAGAACATTAATAACCTATTTATTGACACTTCATGTAGTGTCCTGTAACACTTAGTTTGAAGTGAGACACCTTCGGTCATTCATAACACATCCATAAAACTCTATATCACATGATGCTGTACTTAATTAAAGTCAGACCCCTTTGGTCATTCATAACACATACATAAAGGCATAATGATGTGAACACAAATGTATTCATACTTAAAGAATTATCACTACCAGCTAAAACAAATAAACATTAAAGACATGATTAAACCATACATTTTCTTTTATTTGTAATTTTTTTTAACATTATCAATACATTAAGTGCTGCGCCAGAAATACTCTAAATGGGGAGATGGGGAACTCCATTAGATCCGTATTATTATATTCCTCTTTCAATTACAAATCTCATGACGTGACTATAAGACGAGGCTGTATCTAGGGGGATTTTTATATAGCTGAGTCTGCTTGCTAGCAATTGCTGTGAAGTCACCAAAATTATTTGAAATAACGATTGAGGTAGCTATGTAATCTAACTTCACACTAAACTACTACAAATTAATTTAAGGTTAACTTACTACTTTTCTCGCTCTCCAGTGGCACCACAAGTGGGCGTTTGATTTGCAAACTCATCACATGTGCGCTTACAGCACTACAGAATCACTGCTAATCAAACAACAGTGCAGGGCATGTGCACTGAATTAATGGAAAACAACAGACAAAAATCGAAGTTTCTTAGATTTTTCCCAGAACTCTAAAGTCGTCCCCTGATGTTGTTTAAGCATAATTGTTAACACAGAAAATCAAATGTTGTTGTTTTTCTATTAAATAAGTGTGAAAACTGGAGGAAAACCAGAAAAAAAATGGGGGAAATCTGAAACCTGGAAAAACAAAACAGAGGAAACTGAATTTTGGGTGCATGACTGCACTTTAGAGCGTGTGCCATCCTGCAGCAGAGCATTTTTGGGGAAGTTGAGGTCAGGTCCAATATTGACTATGCACCCAAGAGGGAAAGAAGTTGGGCCATCCAATAAATGTTTTAGAGTAAAACAATATATAAAATGTACATGCTTTGTGAAGCCTCAATTTAATATGATTTATAAAGCCTTTATTAAACAATGCTTATAACACACTTTATAAAGCACAGGTTTGTGTCATATTTTAGGGTCAGGTCACTTTTGACATTGGTGGTTATGTCACATGGTAATGCCACATTTATGAACCCTTTATAGAGCAGGATGTATGGTTCTAGATGATTTGTCACACATTTATGTAGTGTTTATGAAGGCTTTATAAAGGCTTTATAAGCTGCACGTCATTTAAAGCAGGACCATATTTATAATCTTCTAACTCTTGATATATGGCTGGCTGGCTAGTGGCTTGTGTGGATATTTTAGTAGGCTATATGGTGGTTAGCTAGAGTCTAGACTACCTGTGTTCAGTGGCGACCCATCATTCAGGGCAGGTTGGGTAAAGCCCCACCTGTTTAAAGCCCCACATGTTTAGTATGTTATTTTGGCATTAATATGTGTCACATATCAGTTTGCAAACAATGTAAAAAAAAATACTCTTTGACTTAATAAAGCCGCATACAAACATGGTCTCTTTTTTGCTTTATTGACTAAGGCAGCTCCAACATGCAGGTGTTTCAGCCTAGCTTAGTGCTTTGTGTGGTGGTGGGGCAGCCAGAGGAAAACACACAGCGCATAGGGGTTGGTAATGTTCTCTAGTTGCGCTGTGATTGGCTCAGTGTTCTGTCACTCATGGGGACACTACGTCCCTGCAAAATCTACAAGGGGAGCTAAAAAATTAAAGCCCCTTGGGTGCTGCCATAGATTTACATTAGAAGTGCCCATCCAAGAAGGCTCAAGGTCATTGGCCACAGATAAAATAAAGTCAAATCACGTTAAATCTACCATAGCATTGATTGGACTGATCATGTCAACATCATACTTTCAAAATCTTAGCTAGCAAGCTAGACAAGCAGTCATCATCAATCAAGTCGACAATCTACTGGCAAATCCTTTTCAAACCTTGTCATATGAAGAGAAATTACAGATAAAACGTATCGGTGCTCATCGGCCATTGGACATAAACATTACACAACAAGTTGGAAATTCAACAATGAGTGGTTTGGAAGGAATCAGTGGCTAACTGCAAAGCGTTGCAAAGCAATACTAGCCTGCTATTCAGTGGAGAGGGTGTGTGGTCCAAGTCTGGGGTTAAGGGTCTCTTTTTTCCAAGCTTAAAAGGATAAACATTCCCCTTGCAACACCATGGGCCAGAAAAGGTTGAATAGATTGGCCATGCTGTCAATTCAGCATGACTTATTCCACGTTAAAACAACTGAAAACTCTGAACTGGGAAATCTCAGACTTCAGTGAGTTCAAGAGAACTGGGAACTTTTGAATGGTCATCCAACTCGGAATTCCAAGTCGGGAAGAACTCTTTCTAGAGCTCCGACCTGAAGATCACTGACGTCATGATTCGACCTTGTTTTTTCTAAGTTCCCAGTGGACGTGAAAGCCCCATAACTGCAGAGAATGCCAGACTTTGACGACAAAGTTTGATGACAAAATTTGCCCAGAAGAAGGACCTCCACGCCACCTTCCTGTTCAAGTGAGCACAGCACAACAACGTGAGTCCAACATGTATTGTATGCTGCTGCATAAATTATGTAATATGCCAGGGAGATATGTATACTGTAGCTAAGAAAGTAATACTACAGTGCCTTGCAAAAGTATTCATCCCCATTGGCGTTTTTCCTATTTTGTTTCATTACAACCTGTAATTTATATGGATTTTTATTTGGATTTCATGTATTGGATATACACAAAATAGTCCAAATTGGGAAGTGAAATGAAAAAAATAACTTTCAAATTCTAAAAAATAAATAACGGAAAAGTGGTGCGAGCATATGTATTCACCCTCTTTGCTATGAAGCCCCTAAATAAGATCTGGTGCAACCAATTACCTTCAGAAGTCACATAATTAGTTAGATTGCACACAGGTGGACTTTATTTAAGTGTCACATGATCTGTCACATGATCTCAGCACATATACACCTGTTCTGAAAGGCCCCAGAGTCTGCAACACCACAAAGCAAGGGGCACCATGAAGACCAAGGAGCTCTCCAAACAGGTCAGGGACAAAGTTGTGGAGAAGTACAGATCAGGGTTGGGTTATAAAAAAATATCAGAAACTTTGAACATCCCACAGAGCACCATTAAATCCATTATTAAAAAATTTAAAAAATATGGCAACAAAACAAACCTGCCAAGAGAGGGCCGCACACTAAAATTCATGGACCAGGCAAGGAGGGCATTAATCAGAGAGGCAACAAAGATACCAAAGATAACCCTGAAGCAGCTGCAAAGCTCCACAGCGGAGATTGGAGTATCTGTCCATAGGACCACTTTAAGCCGTACACTCCACAGAGCTGGGCTTTACGGAAGAGTCGCCAGAAAAAAGTAATTGCTTAAAGAAAAAAATAAGCAAACACGTTTGGTGTTCGCCAAAAGGCATGTGGGAGACTCCCCAAACATATGCAAGAAGGCACTCTGGTCAGATGAGACTAAAATTGAGCTTTTTGGCCATCAAGGAAAATGCCATGTCTGGCGCAAACCCAACACCTCTCATCACCCCGAGAACACCATCCCCACAATGAAGCATGGTGGTGGCAGCATCATGCTGTAGGGAAGTTTTTCATCGGTAGGGACTGGGAAACTGGTCAGAATTGACGGAATGATGGATGGCGCTAAATACATGGAAATTCTTGAGGGAAACCTGTTTCAGTCTTCCAGAGATATGAGACGGAGGTTCACCTTCCAGCAGGACAATGACCCTAAACATACTGCTAAAGCAACACTTCAGTTGTTTAAGGGGAAACATTATACATTTCTTGGAATGGCCTATTGGAATCCAATTGAGAATCTGTGGTATTACTTAAAGATTGCTGTACACCAGCGGAACCCATCCAACTTGAAGGAGCTGGAGCAGTTTTGCCTTGAAGAATGGGCAAAAATCCCAGATGCTAGATGTGCCAAGCTTATAGAGACATACCCCAAGAGACTTGCAGCTGTAATTGCTGCAAAAGATGGCTCTACAAAATATCGACTTTGGACGGGTGAATAGTTATGCACGCTCAAGTTTTCTGTGTTTTTGTCTTATTTCTTGTTTGTTTCACACCAAAAAATATTTTGCATCTTCAAAGTGGTAGGCATGTTGTGTAAATCAAATGATACAAACCCCCCAAAAAACCATTTTAATTCCAGGTTGTAAGGCAACAAAATAGGAAAAATGCCAAAGGGGTTGAATACTTTCTCAAGCCACTGTAAGTGTATGTTGTGTAGTAAGCTGTTAGTAGCCCATGTGCCTCACCCTAATAACTTGGTCCCTTTCCCTCTCAGAACTTAGGCTAACGTTCTGAGTTGATGGTGCACATGTAGCCTATAGCCTGTTTTAGAGAAATGTCATAATTGAATATTGTAAAAGCTTTCATTGTCTGCTTATATGCCCCCTTTATTTATCCTACGGTTCTGACTTGGTACACAGTGCAAAGCTGTCATCAAGGCAAAGGGTGGCTACTTTGAAGAATCTCAAATATAACACTTTGTTTTGGTTACTACATGATTCCATATGTGTTATTTCATAGTTTTGATGTCTTCACTAGTATTCTATGATGTAGAAAATAGTAAAAATAGAGAAAATACCTGGAATGAGTAGGTGTGTCCAAACTTTTGACTGGTACTGTACATAAGTATCAAAATTATAAATCATTTCAAATGTATTATATTCAGCAAACAAGACGGCAACATTTTCTTGTTTTTAAAATGTATTTATGGATAGCCAGGGGCACACTCCAACACTCAGACATAATTTACAAACAACACATTTGTGTTTAGTGAGTCTGCCAGATCAGAGGCAGTAGGGATGACCAGGGATGGAAGTTCTCACGGGGGGCCAGTATGAAAAATGTATGCACTCACTAATTGGAAGTCACTCTGGATAAGAGCAGCTGCTAAATGACTAAAATGTAAAATAATACCCACCAACAATAATTGTAACTCTTGAACCGTTCGAGCTAGAGACATCAAACCAACTTTCACATGTTCAGGCTATCCTATCAACCACCAATCAATCAATCAATATTTCAATCTAATCACTTTTTCCACTATATCCAGTCACCACCATTACTACTGCAGACACTACCACTACTATAACCTATTTCAAAACCATACATACTTTAAAACAAGCTAGCAAGCACAAAACATTTTCTTCAGGAAATGTACTTTTCAGTGATCACTTAGCCTAAATAGTTTATTTATTAGATAGAACTACAGCTAGCTATCAGTAGGTCTACATACAAACCTATTCTACAGTTCTTTAACTACCACAAAATTACTTTTAAGAGCTGTCATCACTAGACACACCGTCATATGTCTCTCCCCAAATAATAGCCTAAAACTTTCTAATCATTACATCACCATTCACATTGTGCATCTATTTATCTGAAACCACAGCCTGAATGATTCAGAGATGCTTTGATTTCCTAACAGTGATGTACACAACCCACAATCCTAATATTTGTGTAAACTCTTCACAGTTGTGTTCCGTGTGTGTAATTGAGTAGACTGATACCCCCATTTCATTTATCCACAATCCATAGGTAAGTCTGTACAGAGAAACACAAGTATGCCCCAATTCAATTGTAAAGTCTAATACATCCAAAGTGTGATTTCAACTTACTTGTACTTTTTTGCCAAATTAACTTTTGTTGAATTTATATCACAACATTCCAAGCTTGATTGGCATTATCTAGTCCAAATATGGCATGATTCCACTATTTGTATCCATTTGCATGACTTTCAATGAGGGACTTTAATTTTGAAGGCAAACCTTAAATTCCACTATTGTGGCTAATCCGTATTATGGCTAGCTTCACATATGTGAGAAGTTAGAGGTCAGTGATATAAAGAGTTATGATATGACCCACAACTACACAATTTGATCTGTAAACTTTACCCTGGGGATTCACCACTGTGGGGATCTTCATGCACCATTGATCAGTGAGAAGAAGAAGGTAAGTAACAGGCCTATACCTGGGATTGGCAGTGGCAGACTTACCATTCGGCAGAAGAGGCAACTGCGTCAGGCCCCACATCATCAAGGGGCCTCATGAGCTGGGCATATTAACAAAAAAATAATTAATACAATAACATCTCTGCTCGCCCACTGTGCCCAGGTTAATGAGGCCACTTTGTCGACAAAAAAAGGCCTCCAAAAAAAGTAAATGAATCCATACAGCCGAATAATAATTAATAACAGATAAATACTTTATTTCCCTACATATACATACATTTCATATCAATATTAATATAACCCAAGTTTTTCTAATAATAGTAGAAACAAGTATCATGAATCACCCACGGACTGGTTCAGATAATGGACTATTCCACCCTGACTAGAGTTCCCGTGCTGCCGGGTCATGGCTAGAAAGGATCCAGCTTTTGTTAAATTACAGTCAGATTTGACTTTGCGTAGCAGGTTAGGAAAGGAACAGGAGCTCAAGCAGTAGAACATTTGAGGTGCCGGTACTCAGCTCATGGTGAGCTCCTGCCCAAGTCACGCAGCTGTTACTGGAAGAATATCGGGACCAATTTGAAAGCACATGAGCGTTGTACTGAGCATCTCCTGGTTCGAATCCAGGCTCTGTCGTAGCCGGCCATGACCGGGAGACACATGGGGCGGCGCACAATTGGCCCAGCGTCGTCCAGGGTAGGGGAGGGAATGGCCGGCAGGGATGTAACTCAGTTGGTAGAGCATGGCGTTTGCAATGCCAGAGTTGTGGGTTCGATTCCCACGGGGGGCCAGTATAAAAAAAAATATGTATGCACTCACTTACTGTAAGTCGCTCTGGATAAGAGAGTCTGCTAAATGACGTAAATGTAAATGTAAATTTACAAAAAATGGAGCGTTGGAGCCACCTAGTGGAAAGATTGAAAACAGGCATGACCATTTATACAATCAACCAGACTGACGGCGAGGTGGATCACATCCTGACAGCCCGTGGGAAGAAGTGCTGGCTTGGTTGCTCTGGGTGTTGCCAACTTCAAAGGTACTAGAGGTCTGGGGTTCAAGTCCTTATTTCATCTCCCGAAGTTGTTTTCACCTTTCTCCTATCGCCTCGTATTTACGTGTGTGTCTGGATAGATGGATAACTCGGTTCAGTCAAAGTAGAGGGATAGAGGATGTCCTGCTAGATGGGGAGGCGCTCACCCGCATTGCCATGATGACCCAGGAACATTACCCAGTGAAATTGGGCATCAACTTAGACCTGGGCTGTACAGTAAGTCCACAGTTCATTTGTTCTCACAGCCTGGTATAAAACATTTAACATACTTCTTATTGTTCATAAACATGTTTTCCAATTGATCTGATCTCTCCCCTTCTCCATTTTATTTCTCCCTGCCTATTTCTCCTTTCCTCCCTCTCTCTCTGCAGGTTGTTCAGATGCAGGAAGAAGTCAGTATGTTTGTGTTCCTCTCTGATGAGGTCATTGCAATGAGCATGTGTTTGGTTTCTCTGTCCTTTAAATGTTGACGGAGCGCATGAGCCAGAGCATGCATAGAAGTAGGCTAATTGGTCTGCTGCGCAAATGTAGGAAAGTAACCATTACGGGATGTCTGATTTCTGATCCTCTTAACTCAACACCACTAATAAGCTAAGCTTCTCAGTCATTTTTTCTTCACCTCACACAGTTTGAACATCCATTGTGAATGTTATTTCCTTACAGTATATGAAAAATCTTTCCAACACTCTCCCCCCTTGATAATCACCAGTCCTCCTGTCAAAGAGCAAAATGTCATAGATTCCATATATCCAGTGGATATTTAACAAAATACCTGAACACATCTCCCTTTCCGCAAAAACAGCTGTGTCTGTCCCGAGCTCACTGCCGCAAAACAACTCTGAGAATCCGGAATAGGCTAGTTGCTAAAATGTTGCATGTTCGCTAGCATCAGCTTCGGGCTGGAACTTCATATATACAGTAATTGGGCTGGACCCAGTTGATTGATTTTATACAATGATGCACTTCACTAGCTAATTGATTTGATATAATGTTGCACTTCACTAGTGATAGCGCAAGCCAAAACAGATAGAAAGCGAGGCAGACATGCGAAGTAGAGAGATGAATGCAATTGAAAGAACCTGCATTTTCATCAGGATATTTTCTGATTGCAATTGGCAGCTTTATGTACAGTGCCTTCGGAAAGTATTCAGACTCCTTGACTTTTTCCACATTTTGTTAGGTTACAGCCTCATTCTAAAATGCCCCCCCTCATCAATCTACACACAATACCCCATAATGACAAATCAAAAACAGGTTTGTAGACATTTTTGCACATTTATAAAAAAATTAAAACAGAAATATAACATTTACATAAGTATTCAGACCCTTTACTCAGTACTTTGTTGAAGCACCTTTCGCAGCGATTACAGCCTGAAGTCTTCTTGGGTATGACACTACAAGCTTGGCACACCTGTATTTGGGGAATTTCTCCATTCATCTCTACAGATCCTCTCAAGCTCTGTCAGGTTGGATGGGGAGCGTTGCTGCACAGCTATTTTCAGGTCTCTCCAGAGATGATAGATCAGGTTCAAGTCCGGGCTCTGGCTGGGCCACTCAAAGAAATTCAGAGACTTGTCCTGAAGCCACTCCTGCGTTGTATTGGCTGTGTGCTTAGGGTTATTGTCCTGTTGGAACGGGAATCTTCGCCCCAGTCTGAGGTCCTGAGCGCTCTGGATCAGGTTTTCATCAAGGATCTCTCTGTACTTTGCTCCGTTCGTCTTTCCCTCAATCCTGACTAGTCTCCCAGTTCCTGCCGCTGAAAAACATTCCAAATCATGATGCTGCCACCACCATGCTTCACCGTAGGGATGGTGTCAGGTTTCCTCCAGACTCTTGGCATTCAGGCCAAGAGTTCAATCTTGGTTTCATCAGACCAGAGAATCTTGTTTCTCATGGTCTCAGTGTCTTTACGTGCCTTTTAGCAAACTCCAAGTGGGCTATCATGTGCCTTTTACTGAGGAGTGGCTCCCATCTGGCCACTCTACCATAAAGGCCTGATTGGTGGAGTGCTGCAGAGATGGTTGTCCTTCTGGAAGGTTCTCCCATTTGCACAGTGGAACTCTAGAGCTCTGTCAGAGCGACAATCGGGTTCTTGGTCACCTCCCAGTTCAAGACCCTTCTCCCCCATTGCTCAGTTTGGCTGGGCGGGCAGCTCTAGGAAGAGTCTTGGTGGTAAAATGTATGCACTCACTACTGTTAGTCGCTCTGGATAAGAGCGTCTGCTAAATGACGTAAATGTAAATGTTCCAAACTTCTACCATTTAAGACTGATGGAGGCCACCGTGTTCCTGGGGACCTTCAATGCTGCAGAAATGTTTTGGTACCCTTCCCCAGATCTGTGCCTCAACACAATCCTGTCTCGGAGCTCTATGGACAATTCCTTCGACCTCATGGCTTGGTTTTTGCTCTGACATGCGCTGTCAACTGTGGGACCTTATATAGACAGGTATGTCCCTTTCCAAATGATGTCCAATCAATTCAATTTACCACAGGTGGACTCCAATCAAGTTGTAGAAACATCAATAGAAACATGAGGCATCAGAGCTCAATTTCGAGTCTCATAGCAAAGGGTCTGAATATATATGTAAATAATGTATTTCTGTTTTTTATGTGTAATAAATGTGCAAACATTTAAAAAAAAACTGTTTTGCTTTGTCATTATGAGGTATTGTGTGTAGTTGCTGAGGATTGAATTTCATTTAATCCATTTTTGAATAAGGCTGTAATATGGAAAAAACTATGGAAAAAGTCAAGGGGTCTGAATACTTTCCGAAGGCACTCTATTTTTACTTACTTGACAATAGTAGTTTTAGGCTTACTGCTACATTGTCTTATAGGCTAACTCTTAGTGCATGCACTCATTTCTTTAGGTGCCAATGTATCACGGTGTATAAATGTGTCCATATGGCAGAGGCTGGTGCTCTCGCATTAGTGGAATTTAAATTTTGAGATGTTTATCATTTTAGTTACGGTTTGAAGCGGCAGGTAGCTTAGCGGTGAAGAGCGTTGGGCCAGTATACGAAAGGTCGCTGGTTTGAATCCCCGAGCCAAATAGGTGAAGAATCTGTCGATGTGCCCTTGAGCAAGGCACTTACTCCTAATTGCTCCTGTAAGGTCGCTCTGGATAAGAGCGTCTCCTAAATCATGTAAATGTAATTCCGGTTTGTATTATTAACCACGTGACAATTATTTTGAAAAACTAAAACGTCATTATTGAACTGAAACTGTTCCACTAAAACATTTATATGAAAATCATAACTGGCACGCAGATCAGTAGAAATTTGATAAATTGTAAACTTTCCCAAACTTGAAACTCATGCACAGTCTAGGAATAGACCATTGTAAACAGAGCGCACATTTCTTTGTACTGCATAATTAAAACTTTTTTTTTGTGTGTGTCAACAATATTGACAAACTACAGGAATTATGATCCTTGCTTTGTGAGAACAGAACTATAGTGTGATAATATAATACATATCTGCCCTATGGGCCCTTGTCAAAAGTAATGCATTAAACGTGGAATAGGGTCCCAAATGGAATAGGGTCCCAAATGGAATACGGTCCCAAATGGAATACGGTCCCAAATGGAATACGGTCCCAAATGGTATAGGATCCCAAATGGAATAGGGTCCCAAATGGAATAGGGTCCCAAATGGAATAGGATCCCAAATGGAATAGGGTCCCAAATGGAATATCGTCCCAAATGGAACAGGGTCCCAAATGGAATATGGTCCCAAATGGAACACGGTCCCAAATGGCACCCTATTCCCTATATAGTGCACTGTCAAAAGTACTGCGCTAATAGGGTGTCATTTGGGACTCACTCATAGAAAGCCAGCCTCAGGGAGATGTTGAGAGTGACTTGTAGAACACACAGGACTCCAAAACACACGGCAGCCAGGCTGTAGAGTCTTGGTTTTCCATCTGCAGAGGAACACACACACACAACACACACACACACACACACACACACACACACACACCATCATCACTAATGATTTAGATTAAAACAGAACACACGTCATCCCACAAAACCTTAACTAATTCTGAGAACCTACCATTTCCAATGTGTCATTGGTTTTACCCCATATGTGGGTTGGCAGCAACAGTTTGCTCAAGAGTGTGGTCATCTCAAATCTGATTAACAGGAAGATACTGTATGATGACATTACCAAAATTACACAATATAGCTGTCTCATGATTTAAAGAGGCTATCTGCGATCGCTGCATACGTATTTAGGACTTTGAAATGTATGATATTTACCCATTCATTCTTCAAGAATGTAACTTATAAATGCCAAATGAGCTTAGTTTAAACTTCTAACCCCATAAGGACACAAAATACACACTGAGTGGAGAAAAGTCATCACTCTCAAATTCATAGACAGAGCTATGTATGCAAGGACTGACCATCCATGAGCTCAAAATGATTGTTTTAACCATTTAAAGATGCCCTATGCAGAAATCGCTCCGCCATTTCCTGGTTGCTAAAATTCTAATATGTTATGTGACAAAACAAGCAGTCATTGTGTAAAATAAATATTGTATATTCAGCTGTTTGAAGTTGCTGTACAAAACCTAAAGTAAAAGACGCAAAAATGAAACTTCAGAAAGGGAAGCATAGAAATAGCACACATAGAACAGATCTACCACTTCTTAGACTTGCTTTGGATGGGGATGAAAGATCTATAACATTTATGTGAATTTGGTCGGGTCGCCCCAAAAATGTACTGTAGCTTTAAGGCAATACAAAGTTTGTAGAATTCCATAATTTACAATTCCAGAGTAAAACAAGCTGACACTGAGCATACACAGCTCTGTCTATGAATTTGAGAGTGCTTACACAATAGATCATTCTTAGTTCTTACCTGAGCGAAGGGTCTCAGTCTTCACGCTCCTCATTGCTCTGTTCCGGTTTTCTTCATTCATCTTGTTTAATTCAATAACTTGTTTGTTGACATAGTTGGCCATCTTACCTAACTGTACCGAATATATCAATGATTACCCCAATCAATCAATTAAACAACTAATTCAGTATGTCTGACCTCTTATTGTAATATCTATGATTCTAACTTACTTTTACTTATAGTATTAACTTACTGTATGATTACCTTTCTAACTGACTGAGCAGTAGTTAGTCTGATGTGTCTAAACCCTGTACTTCTCTGTTCTCTGTCTGTGTCCAACAGTTGGATGCTTCAAGGCTCTATCCACCAATAAGAAGGCTGTAGGTGTCAGGATGTTTCAAGGCTCTTCCATCAATAAGAAGGAGACTCTTGAGATGTGTCTCAAATGGCACCCTAATCTCTATACAGTGCACTACATAGGAAATAGGGTACCATTTGGGACACATCATTTTAGACTAGACAGTTTTTTGTAACACCCTGTTCATCCCCCTTCTTCATTCTGTTCTGTGGTTAATTCTTTCCTCTTTATAAAGTTTTTTTTTTTTTTTTTCAATGTTAAGATTTATAATTCATTATGTAGCATTGCATCTCTCATGGGAAACATATGTTAACATTGCCAAAGCAAGTGAAGTAGATAGTAAACACAAGTGAAATAAACAATAAATATTATATATTATCTCTCTCTCTCTCTCACTGCTGAGTTGTTAAGTGATGTTGTGACCTATTGGTTAGAGAGAGAGATAGAGAGAGAGAATAGAAGTGGAGACTATATTAACAATGTTGTTTTCTGTCAAAACAGACATTTATCAATGGGTTTGAATCAGTCAGTTATGTCTGGATTGATCTGATTGACTCTGTTACTGAGGGGACCTGGAAATGGGTGGACGGCACCCCACTGACCACCCCAAGGTAATATACTACTGCTCTAATAACACTGACCACAGTGTAAGGAGTAGGACTGATTCTCTGTGTTGTGGTCTGTCGTATGGCAATTTGGTAAAAAGCCAATTTGACATTTACTCAGTACATTGTTTTCACTGAGGAAATGTACGTGGAGAGGATTTTCCCAAGGTTGCTGTTGTCACACATCCCACGGTAGTTATTGGGGTCAAATTTGTCTCCACTTTTGTGGATTGGGGTGATCAGTCCTTGGCTCCAAATATTGGGAAAGATGCAAGAGCTGAGAATGATGTTAAAGAGTTTAAGTATAGCCAATTGGAATTTGTTGTCTGTATATTTTATAATTTTATTTAGGATACCATCAAGACCACAGGCCTTTTTGGGTTGGAGGGTTTGTATTTTGTGCTGTAGTTCATTCAATGTAATTGGAGAATCCAGTGGGTTCTGGTAGTCTTTAATAGCTGATTCTCTACACATAATTACCAGCTAAAACACCAGGTAAATAGGCCTAGTAACCAGCACTTCTTACAACTAGGTGATAAGCCAATTACCTGGACAGAAACTCACAGTAGACAGACAGGCCTATGATCCCAGCCAGTAGGAAAACACACTGCAGCAACTCTGGAGGATCTCTTCCCTAAAGAACATCTCTTCCCTGAGCTATCAGGCTCTGTGGACACATCAAATATACGTTTACGTGAGTCTATGTGCTTGTGTGTGTGTGTCTTGGTGATGATCTCACCGTCTCTCAGGGTGTCTGCACTTATGTAGATATCCACAATCCTCTCCTCAGCTTCACCTCTATCAATCTTGAAAGTATACAACAGTTACGACAACGGCTGAAAACTCCTTAAGAGGGGTATCTTGTCTGAAAGCCATGTTTCAGAAGAATCAGAGAATATTGCATTTACCTGAGACCTGTTGGGAGCAAATCCGCCATTGGTGGTCATCCATCTTATTATAAAGTGACTGAATGGAGGGAAGAGGTGGCCTGTTTTCCCTTTGCCTTAATCCCTCCAGGACTCCCCCTCTCTTGCCTCTGTATCACCTGCGTTTCCTCTTGGATTCCCTGAAAATTGGGTCGGAATTCCATAAAGAGCCCAGGGCAGATGAGTCAACGTTGAAGCTGGAATTGAGGGTACTAACTCCCGATCTGATGTTCAAAAGTTGTCTATCATAAGAAATGATAGTGGATACATTTAATGAAAATAAAGAATCACAAAACAGCAAAATTGGGTCGGAGCTCGCACAGTGTGTGTGTGTGAGTGTGCAATCTTATCTGAATGTTGAGCAACAACGCTATCTCTTGGACTGGGCTTGAAGGCTCTTACGTTGCCATATAATTGGCCATCAATGTCCGTGTTCTTCATTGCATTAGGTTTGTCGTCTTCAAATCCATCTGGGATTTCATAGACTCCCTCTGACATCTTAACACACTTGTGGTCAAATACAGTAACTTCTACTTCTAACCTCAGCTCTAATGTACGTCTGTACCTTTCTTCTCCCTGCACTGTACTGCCTCTGTGTGACTTATGGTAGTGAAAGTCTTTATCAGTCAACCACAGTGGATTGGAAACACTGGCCACCACGTGACTCCCACCAGCCTTAGTTTGATAATATAATACATGATATGACTCTATAACATGCTATATGATGTATATCTGAATTCACAGGGTCACAATTTTAGATCTGCTATCATAAATTGGGATCCTGTTAATTGACATATAAACTACATATATCCTTACTGAGTTTATAGCATCACCAGCCTTGCGTCTATGTGACTTACTGTAGTGACACAATTTTTCTTTGTCTTGGGTCAATTTTGCATTTCCACCACAAATAGTTAAGGTTAAGATTGGGGGAGGGAAAGCTGATCCTAGATCTGTACCTAGGTGAAACGTCACCACACAGTGTGACCGGCCACCGATGACCACATAGTTTTTTATTTTTTATTTATGCTGTATTTAAACTTGGTTTATAGGGGAATTTCACCAAAAGCAGAAGTTGTGACAAGATCGCCATAGTTTCAGTTTGACAGATTTAAGAGAATAGAAAGAAGAATTAAAACCCTTCACATGTATTATGACAACAAGTTCATATTTCCACCCTGTCTTTTAGTACAACATCACCAGTGGGGGCTGGTGAGAAGAGCGATAGGAGGTTGGGCTCATTGTAATGGCTGCAATGGAATTAATGGTATAGTGCCAAACGCATCAAACATTTGGAAACCACATGTTTGACTCCGTGCCTTTAATACCATTCCAGCCATTACAATGATCCTGTCCTCCTATAGCTCCTCCCACTGGCTTAGACAGGGCTTAGACTGTACAGAAAATTAATCAAAACTATTTCTCCTGATCTTATACATCAAAACTATATCTCTCAGACACTTCAGAAAAAACTTTAGATTTGGGGACTATGTGTTGTTCCATGTAGTGAATCTGTTATTCAATGTACAGTGGGGGGAAAAAAGGTATTTAGTCAGCCACCAATTGTGCAAGTTCTCCCACTTAAAAAGATGTGAGAGGCCTGTAATTTTCATCATAGGTACACGCCAACTATGACAGACAAAATTAGGGGAAAAAATCAGAAAATCACATTGTAGGATTTTTTATGAATTTATTTGCAAATTATGGTGGAAAATAAGTATTTGGTCAATAACAAAAGTTTCTCAATACTTTGTTATATACCCTTTGTTGGCAATGACACAGGTCAAACGTTTTCTGTAAGTCTTCACAAGGTTTTCACACACTGTTGCTGGTATTTTGGCCCATTCCTCCATGCAGATCTTCTCTAGATTAGTGATGTTTTGGGGCTGTCGCTGGGCAACACAGACTTTCAACTCCCCTCCAAAGATTTTCTATGGGGTTGAGATCTGGAGACTTGCTAGGCCACTCCAGGACATTGAAACGCTTCTTACGAAGCCACTCCTTCGTTGCCCGGGCGGTGTGTTTGGGATCATTGTCATGCTGAAAGACCCAGCCACGTTTCATCTTCAATGCCCTTGCTGATGGAAGGAGGTTTTCACTCAAAATCTCACGATATATGGCCCCATTAATTATTTCCTTTACACGGATCAACCGTCCTGGTCCCTTTAAAGAAAAACAGCCCCAAAGCATGATGTTTCCACCCCCTTGCTTCACAGTAGGTATGGTGTTCTTTGGATGCAACTCAGCATTCTTTGTCCTCCAAACACGACGAGTTGAGTTTTTACCAAAAAGTTATATTTTGGTTTCATCTGACTATATGACATTCTTCCAATCCTCTTCTGGATCATCCAAATGCACTCTAGCAAACTTCAGACGGGCCTGGACATGTACTGGCTTAAGCAGGGGGACATGTCTGGCACTGCAGGATTTGAGTCCCTGGCGGCGTAGTGTGTTACTGATGTTAGACTTTGTTACTTTGGTCCCAGCTCTCTGCAGGTCATTCACTAGGTCCCCCGTGTGGTTCTGGGATTTTTGCTCACCGTTTTTGTGATCATTTTGACCCCACAGGGTGAGATCTTGCGTGGAGCCCCAGATCGAGGGAGATTATCAGTGGTCTTGTATGTCTTCCATTTCCTAATAATTGCTCCCACAGTTGATTTCTTCAAAACAAGCTGCTTACCTATTGCAGATTCAGTCTTCCCAGCCTGGTGCAGGTCTATAATTTTGTTTCTGGTGTCCTTTGACAGCTCTTTGGTCTTGGCCATAGTGGAGTTTGGAGTGTGACTGTTTGAGGTTGTGGACAGGTGTCTTTTATACTGATAAAAAGTTCAAACAGGTGTCATTAATACAGGTAACGAGTGGAGGACAGAGGAGCCTCTTAAATAAGAAGTTACAGGTATGTGAGAGACAGAAATCTTGCTTGTTTGTAGGTGACCAAATACTTATTTTCCACTATAATTTGCAAATAAATTCATTAAAAATCCTACAATGTGATTTTCTGGAAAAAAAATGCTCTATTTGTCTGTGTACCTATGATGAAAATTACAGGCCTCTCTCATCTTTTTAAGTGGGAGAACTTGCACAATTGGTGGCTGACTAAATACTTTTGCCCCCACTGTATAGGCTAATAGCAGTAAGGCCAAAACACATTTTTTATTAAATATTTTTTACATATATTTTTTTATACTTCAAGGGGTCTTAAAATTCAAAATCAAATATCAAAATGATCTTTGGTATGACCTTCTTTAAAGAAATTCCATATAGCTTAGTAGTCTGTCTGCTCTCCTCCCAGGTTTTAGTCTCTGTAGAGGGGAAGTAACAGCTGCAGTAAAGTTCTGCCAGCTGTTAGGACAAGGTTGTTCTGCAAGAAGAACACATGAATTGCCTTCAACTTATCACACTGTACACATAAAGAAAGAATACAGACTTATGATCAGGTGTGTGTGATTAATGACATTATCATTAATTCCTGTAGCTTTACTCACTGAGATTTGTAAGACTCCCACTAAGAAAATCTCTCTGTCTGTAGCTGGTCTCTCTCTTTAGTCAGGGTGTTTTAACTGGTCGGTAGCTGGTCCAGAACAATCTGGTTCAAGTTATTGCTGGTATTGAAGTGATCAATCACATAATGGAAAATAAATATTAATTTTCATGATGATTTTATAATTATTTTAGGACATGTCCCTCTGCACAGTTGACATGGTAGCTAAGGTGAGCTGTGTTAAGGTGAGTTCAGAGGTGTGGCCTCATTGGTCTAGCCAATCTATCCAGAGTTTGGGTGTATTTGCATACTGATGTGATTCTGCCATAGAAATGCCATGTATCCAATGCCAGCTACCTCCAATTTATGCTGGGTGACAGACAGAAAGCCTATTAATGGCAGCATTATGGGGAAGACTGGACCTGAACCAAACAAGTGCTTTTGGGAGTTAGGGAAAATGTATGGAGCAAAAATTACATGATTTTCTTTAGGAATGTAGTGAAGAAAAAGTTGTCAAAAATATAAATAGTAAAGTACAAAACCCCCCCAAAACTACTTAAGTAGTATTTTAAAGTATTTTTACTTAAGTACTTTATACCACTGTGGGTGACCGACAGAAAGCCTGTTGATCCCAGCATTATTGGGAAGTTAGGACCTGACCAGTAGAGGTCACTGACAGACTTCTTCCAACTGCCATGTTCCAACTGCCATTACAACTGCCTCCAATTTATGCTCGGTGACCGACAGAAAGCCTGTTGAGCCCAGGATTATTGGGAATTTAGGACCTGACCAGTAGAGGTCACTAACAGACCTGCTATATTCAGTTCTAATGTTGGCTTCTTAGTAAACTCTTGAATGTTTCCTCCAATCTCCATGTCAAACATACAAAGAGAAGCTACTGAAGTGTGAAGGAGCGGGTGGCTTCCAGGCAAGTGTCTGAGGGAGAGCTGTCTGGCCCATTCGGCTGGACTAGATATTCCATGTATCCAACTCCAGCTACCTCCAACTTATGCTGGGTGACAGAAAGAAAGCCTGAGAGTCTGATGCACCCGTGCGTCAATCTAAGTAACGTAATACAAAAATCCCCATCAAAATCCATCTGTTTAACTTTGAGATATCAGTTTTGCATTGGCTGCGGCTCAATCCACCGCATCCGCCTATGTCAGCCTTCCACATCTGTGGTGGATGGTGGCAGAGCTACAGCGGTGTTTGTCAGACCATGAGACATCCTGAAAATGGGTCTTCCCACGAAAATGTCTGTAGCGTCCGAACGGTTTGACCGACAAACAATTATGACCCCACTATGGAAAGTGGCTTGTATTCTCCAATGTATTTTGAGGAGGCGGCGAAGAGAGAGAGGATGCGAGGAGGAATTGAGGAAAGATTAATTGAGAAAGAGACCATTGGCGAGTCTTTAATAGCCCTATTTAACCACTATGGTGAGTTCATCGCTCACTTTAACCACTACAGTGCCTTCAGAATGTATTCATACCCCTTGACTTATAAAAAATGCTGTTGTGTTACAGCCTGAATTTAAAATTGATTACATTTATTTTATTTTTCTGACCCTTCTACACACAGTGCCCCACAGTGACTAAGTGAAATCATGTTTTTAGAAATTTGAGCAAATTTATTGAAAATGAAATATACGTATATCTCATTTACATAAGTATTCACACCCCTGAGTTAATACTTTGTAGAAGGACCTTTGGCAGTGATTACAGCTGTTAGTCTTTCCACACCTGGATTGTGCAACATTTGTCCATTATTCTTTTCAAAATTCTTCACGCTCTGTCAGATCGGTTGTTGATCATTGCTAGACAACCATTTTCAGGTCTTGCCATAGATGTTCAAGTAGATTTAAGTCAAAACTGTAACTCGGCCACTCAGGGACTGTCTTCTTGGTAAGCAACTCCAGTGTAGATTTGGCCTTGTGTTTTAGGTTATTGTCTTGCTGATAGGTGAATTAATCTCCCAGTGTCTGGTGGAACACAGACTGAACCAGGTTTTCCTCTAGGAATTGTCCTGTGCTTAGCTCTATTCCGTTTCTTTTTTATCCTGAAAAACTCCCCACTCCTTAACGATTACAAGCATACCCATAACATGATGCAGCCACCACTATGCATGAAAATATGGAGTTTGGTACTCTGTGATGTGTTGTATTGGATTTGCCCCAAACATAATAACAGTTTGTATTCAGGACCAAAAGTTAATTGCTTTGCCACAGTTTTTGCAGTATTACTTTAGTGCCTTGTTACAAACAGGATGCATGTTTTTAAATATTTGTTATTATGTACAGGCTTCCTTCTTTTCACTCTGTCAATCAGTTTAGTAACCACAATGTTGTTGATCCATCCTCAGTTTTCTCCTTTCACAGCCATTCAACTCTGTAACTGTTTTAATGTCACCATTGGCCTCAGGGTTTTCTTCCTCTCCGGCAACTGAGTTAGGAAGGACGCCTATATCTTTGTAGTGACTGTGTGTATTGATACACCTTCCACAGTGTAATTCATAACTTCACCATGCTCAAAGGGATATTTAATACCTGTTTTATTTTATTTTCTTACCTATCTACCAATCAATGTCCTTCTTTGTGAGGCATTGGAAAACCTCCCTGGTCTTTGTGGTTGAATCTGTGTTTGAAATTCACTGCTCGACAGAGGGACCTTACAGATAATCGTACATGTGGGGTACTGAGATGAGGTAGTCATTCAAAAATGTTCATGTTAATTAAACACTAGTATTTAACACAGAGTGAGTCTATGCAACTTATTATGTGTCAAGGTTAAGCAAATTTTTTCTCCTGAACTTATTTAGGCTTGCCATAACAAAGGGGGTGAATACTTACTGACTCAAGACATTTCAGCTTGAAATCTTTTATTAATTTGTAAAAAAAAAAAAAAAAAACATATTTCCACTATGGGTTATTGTGTGTAGGCCAGTGACAATGAACTCTCAATTTAATCAATTTTAAATTCATGCTGTAACACAACAAAATGTGGAAAAAGTCAAGGGGTGTGAACACTTTCTGAAGGCACTGTAGTTGGCATCATGACATTCAGCACGACCATCAACATGATAACTACGAGAGAGCAAGAGATAACTATATCTCACAGATCCAGGAACTGTTAAATGAACACGGATAGTCATGCCATGTTCCTTGGCCTGATGAACTGTGACCGGACAACACACAATTCTCACGTACACCACCATTAGGCTCTCGAATGTCCCAATACCTGCAGTAGAAACAACATAGTTAGACTGGTCACTCTCTCAGAACCTAGAGTATGAACAACACAGATAATCAGTCCTACTCCTTACACTGTGGTCAGTGTAATTAGAGCAGTATTGTCTTACCTTGGGTTGGTCAGTGGGGTTCCAGTCCACCCATTTCCAGGTCCCCTCAGTAACAGAGTCAGTCAGACCAATCCAGGTTACATAGACTTCGTTAAACCCCTTGATTAATGTCTGTTGTTGTGACAGAAAACAATGTTATTCATACAGTCTCTCTCTCTCTCTCTCTCAATTCAATTTAAGGGCTTTATTGGCATAGGAAACGTATGTTAAATTGCCGAAGCAAGTGAAGTAGATAATAAACAATAAATATTAACAGTAAACATTACACTCAGAAGTTCCAAAAGAATAAAGACATTTCAAATGTCATATTATGCATATATACAGTGTTGTTACAATGTGCAAATTGTTAAAGTACAAATGGGAAAATAAATAAACATAAATATGGGTTGTATTTACAATGGTGTTTGTTCTTCACTGGTTGCCCTTTTCTTGTGGCAACAGGTCACAAATCTTGCAGCTGTGATGGCACACTGTGGTTTTTCACCCAGTAGATAAGGGAGTTTATCAAAATTGGGGTTGTTTCGAATTCTTTGTGGATCGCTGTAATCTGAGGGAAATATGTGTCTCTAATTTGGTCATACATTTGGCAGGAGGTTAGGAAGTGCAGCTCAGTTTCCACCTCATTTTGTGGGCAGTGTGCACATAGAATGTCTTCTCTTGAGAGCCAGGTCTGCCTACGGCGGCCTTTCTCAATAGCAAGGTTATGCTCACTGAGTCTGTACATAGTCAAATCTTTCCTTAAGTTTGGGTCAGTCACAGTGGTCAGGTATTCTGCCACTGTGTACTCTCTGTTTAGGGCAAAATAGCATTCTAGTTTGCTCTGTTTTTTTGTTTGTTCTTTCCGATGTGTCAAGTAATTCTCTTTTTGTTTTCTCATGATTTGGTTGGGTCTAATTGTGTTGTTGTTGTTGTTGTCCTGGGGCTCTGTGGGGTCTGTTTGTGTTTGTGAACAGAGCCCCAGGACCAGCTTACTTAGGGGACTCTACTCCAAGTTCATCTCTCTGTAGGTGATGGCTTTGTTATGGAAGGTTTGGGAATCGCTTCCTTTTAAGTGGTTATAGAATTGAACGGCTATTTTCTGGATTTTGATAATTACCGAGTATTGGCCTAATTCTGCTCTGCATACCTTATTTGGTGTTTTTCGTTGTACACGGAGGATGTTTTTGCAGAATTCTGCATGCAGAGTCTCAATTTGGTGTTTGTTCCATTTTGTGAATTCTTGGTTGGTGAGTGGACCCCCGACCTCACAACCATAAAGGGCAATGAGTTCTATAACTGATTCAAGTATTTTTAGCCAGATCCTAATTGGTATGTCAAATTTTATGTTCCTTTTGATGGTATAGAATGCCCTTCTTGCCTTGTCTCTCAGATCGTTCACATTTTTGTGGAAGTTACTTGTGGCGCTGATGTTTAGGCCGAGGTATGTATAGTTTTTTGTGTGCTCTAGGGCAACGGTGTCTAGATGGAATTTGTATTTGTGGTCCTGGCAACTGGACCTTTTTGGAACACCATTATTTTTGTCTTACTGAGATTTACTGTCATGGCCCAGGTCTGACAGAATCTGTGCAGAAGATCTAGGTGCTGCTGTAGGCCCTCCTTGGTTGGTGACAGAAGCACCAGATCATCAGCAAACAGTAGACATATGACTTCAGATTCTAGTAGGGTGAGGCCGGGAGCTGCAGACTGTTCTAGTTCCCTCGCCAATTCGTTGATATATATGTTGAAGAGGGTGGGGCTTAAACTGCATCCCTGTCTCACCCCACGGCCCTGTAGAAAGAAATGTGTGTGTTTTTTGCCAATTTTAACTGCACACTTGTTGTTTGTGTACACAGATTTTATAATGTCGTATGTTTTTCCCCCAACCCCACTTTCCATTAATTTGTATAGAAGACCCTCATGCCAAATTGAGTCAAAAGCTTTTTTGAAATCAACAAAGCATGAGAAGACTTTGCCTTTGTTTTGGTTTGTTTGTTTGTCAATTAGGGTGTGCAGGGTGAATACGTGGTCTGTCGTACGGTAATTTGGTAAAAAGCCAATTTGACTCAGTACATTGTTTTCACTGAGGAAATGAACTAGTCTGCTGTTAATGATAATGAAGAGGATTTTCCCAAGGTTGCTGTTGACGCATATCCCACAGTACTGCAAGGAGCGTCGAAGGAGGAGGTCGTTGGGTAAGCTTGGCGTCGGGTAAGCTTGGCTTTACACATAGCTTGGGCTTTGTCGAGTAAGGCTTAAACTATGTATTTAGATTGTAGTTAGGTATTGTAGGTAGTTATTGTGGGTTGTTGTATGTAATTATTGTAGGTTAGTATTGTATTCGGCTGTGCCCAGCGTAGCACGAAGCTAGCTAGCTAACCCACCACCGGGACTAGCTGGCAAGTAGCTATTAGCAACGGTATAGTTATTTCACGCCTGAGAGTGCCTGTAATTACGCCAGCTGGCTGCCTACAATAATTACATACAATAATTGCCTACCATTCAGCTGTTTCCTAACCTCATTGTCTGAACCGTTAACGTTAGGTAGCAAGTGGCTACTGTGCTTGAAATATTAGCTAGCTTGTTGCTACCTGGATAGCTACTAGTAAACAATAGCTGGAACGACCGTGCGAACAGACGCAACCTGGCTGAGTCAATTCAGTGGCTAGCTTTGCACTTGGCTAGCTAACAGTAGCTGCTAGGGGTAAGTCATAACCTACATTTGTGTTTTGTTTTTTACGTATTGATAGCCCGAGTCGTTCAAGGAATTTGGGACATGGGTGACTAGTTAACGTTAGTTTGGCTCTCTCTGTGTGTTCGTGCCGTGAAAGGAGGGGTTCTTCTTTGTCTGAAAGCAATGGTAACCTAGTTTGCTAACTATTCTAGCTAACCAACTGGCTGAATAAGTTGACGACGGACTCGCTCAAGCTGTCGGGACTAACCCACAACGTTAGACACGGACACGAACGATCTGCTTGCGTGTTGATACACTGGTGGTTTGTTGTGGCCGAGTATTGGCGCTAAACCGTGTTGCTGGAGTCCGGCATGCTAGCTGGCTGTGGCGTCATATGACTTGATGCCCGGACGATTTTCACGGAATAATACTGCACCTAGTTAGCTAGCTGAATAAACTGAGTTAGTATATTCCTAGAAACATTGAACCGCTGTAGTTTACAACAATTATAGTTTCTGAGGTGGAAGTTGGGAGTTATATTTGGGAGTTGTGCTGAGGGAGGCCCCGCTCTCTCCTTTCCCAGATGTTTAAATCATTTCATTCCGATCTCCTCTGCATTATTGTAGCCATTTGCTGCAGCCTGTCAACTCTGCCTCTGCCTATCCCTGTTCTCTCCTCTCCGCACAGGCTACACAAACTCCTCACACCGCGTGGCTGCTGCCTCTCTAACCTGGTGGTCCCTGCACGCACCACCCACCTGGAGTTCCAGGTCTCAGGCAGCCTCTGGAACTGCCGTTCTGCTGCCAACAAGGCAGAGTTCATCCCAGCCTATGCTACCCTCCAGACCCTCGACTTCTTGGCGCTGACGGAAACATGGATTACCACAGAAAACACTGCTACTCCTACTGCTCTCTCCTCGTCTGACCATGTGTTCTCGCATACCCCGAGAGCATCTGGTCAGCGGGGTGGTGGCACAGGAATCCTCATCTCTCCCAAGTGGACATTCTCAATTTTTCCCCTAACCCATCTGTCTATCTCCTCATTTGAATTCCATGCTGTCACAGTCACTAGCCCATTTAAGCTTAATATCCTTGTCATCTATCGCCCTCCAGGTTCCCTTGGAGAGTTCATCAATGAGCTTGATGCCTTGATAAGTTCCTTTCCTGAGGATGGCTCACCCCTCACAGTTCTGGGGGATTTCAACCTCCCTACGTCTACATTTGACTCATTTCTCTCTGCCTCCTTCTTTCCACTCCTCTCCTCTTTTGACCTCACCCTCTCACCGTCCCCCCCTACTCACAAGGCAGGCAATACGCTTGACCTCATCTTTACTAGATGCTGTTCTTCTACTAATCTCACTGCAACTCCCCTCCATGTCTCCGACCACTACTTTGTATCCTTTTCTCTCTCGCTCTCCTCCAACACTACTCACTCTGCCCCTACACAGATGGTAATGCGCCGTCGCAACCTTTGCTCTCTCTCTCCCGATACTCTCTCCTCTTCCATCCTATCATCTCTTCCCTCTGCTCAATCCTTCTCCCTCCAATCTCCTGATTCTGCCTCCTCAACCCTCCTCTCCTCCCTTTCTGCATCCTTTGACTCTCTATGTCCCCTATCCTCCCGGCCGGCTCGGTCCTCCCCCTCCAGCTCCGTGGCTTGATGACTCATTGCGAGCTCACAGAACAGAGCTCTGGGCAGCTGAGCGGAAATGGAATTAAACTAGACTCCCTGCGGACCTGGCATCTTTTCACTCCCTCCTCTCTACATTTTCTTCATCTGTTTCTGCTGCTAAGGCCACTTTCTACCACGCTAAATTCCAAGCATCTGCCTCTAACCCTAGGAAGCTCTTTGCCACATTCTCCTCCCTGCTGAATCCTCCCCCCTCCCTCTCTGTGGATGACTTCGTCAACCACTTTGAAAAGAAGGTTGACGACATCCGATCCTCGTTTGTTAAGGCAAATGACAATGCTGGTCCTACTCACACTACCCTACCCTATGCTTTGACTTATTTCTCCCCTCTCTCTACAGATAAAATCTTGCGACTTGTGACTGCAGGCCGCTCAACAACCTGCCCGCTTGACCCTATCCCCTCCTCTCTTCTCTAGACCATCTCCGGTGACCTTCTCCCCTACCTCACCTCGCTGATCAACTCATCCTTGACCGCTGGCTATGTCCCTTCCGAGAGCGAGAGTTGCACCCCTTCTCAAAAAACCAACACTCGATCCCTCTGATGTCAACAACTACAGACCAGTATCCCTTCTTTCTTTTCTCTCCAAAACTATTGAGCGTGCCGTCTTTAGCCAACTCTCTTGCTATCTCTCTCAGAATGACCTTCTTGATCCAAACCATACAGGTTTCAAGACTGGTCATTCAACTGAGACTGCTCTTCTCTGTGTCACGGAGGCTCTTCGCACTGCTAAAGCTAACTCTCCTCTGCTCTTGTCCTTCTAGACCTGTCTGCTGCCTTTGATACTGTGAACCATCAGATCCTCCTCTCCACCCTCTCCGAGCTGGGCATCTCCGGCGCGGCCCACTCTTGGATTGCATCCTACCTGACCGGTCGCTCCTACCAAGTGGCGTGGCGGAAGCTGTCTCCGCACCACGTGCTCTCACCACTGGTGTCCCCAGGGCTCAGTTCTAGGCCCTCTCCTATTCTCGCTATACACCAAGTCACTTGGCTCTGTCATATCCTCACATGGCCTCTCCTATCATTGCTACGCTGATGACAGACAACTAATCTTCTCCTTTCCCCCTTCTGATAACCAGGTGGCGAATCGCATCTCTGCATGTCTGGCAGATATATCAGTATGGATGACGGATCACCACCTCAAGCTGAACCTTGGCAAGACGGAGCTGCTCTTCCTCCCGGGAATGACTGCCTGTTCCGTGACCTCGCCATCACGGTTGACAACTCCGTTGTGTCCTCCTCCCAGAGTGCGAATAGCCTTGGCGTGACCCTGGACAACACCCTGTCGTTCTCCGCTAACATCAAGGCGGTGACCCGATCCTGTAGGTTCATGCTCTACAACATTCGGAGAGTACGACCCTGCCTTACACAGGAAGCGGCACAGGTCCTAATCCAGGCACTGGTCATCTCCCGTCTGGATTACTGCAACTCGCTGTTGGCTGGGCTCCCTGCCTGTGCCATTAAACCCCTACAACTCATCCAGAATGCCGCAGCCCGTCTGGTGTTCAACTTTCCAAAGTTCTCTCACGTCACCCCGCTCCTCCTCACACTCCACTGGCTTCCAGTTGAAGCTCGCATCTGTTACAAGACCATGGTGCTTGCCTATGGAGCTGTGAGGGGAACGGCACCTCGGTACCTTCAGGCTCTGATCAGTCCCTACACCCAAACGAGGGCATTGCGTTCATCCACCTCTGGCCTGCTGGCTCCCCTTCCTCTGCGGAAGCATAGTACCCGCTCAGCCCAGTCAAAACTGTTCGCTGCTCTGGCACCCCAATGGTTGAACAAGCTCCCTCACGACGCCAGGACAGCGGAGTCACTCACCACCTTCCGGAGACATTTGAAACCCCACCTCTTTAAGGAATACCTGGGATAGGATACAGTAATCCTTCTACCCCCCCTTACCCCAACCAACCCCCCCCCCCAAAAAAAATAAAAAAAATATTTAAAAAATATATAAATAAAAAATAAAATAAAATAAAAACATTGTAAAGTGGTTATCCCACTGGCTATAAGGTGAATGCACCAATTTGTAAGTCGCTCTGGATAAGAGCGTCTGCTAAATGACGTAAATGTAAATGTAAATGTAGTTATTGGGGTCAAATTTGTCTCCACTTTTGTGGATTGGGGTGATCAGTCCTTGGTTCCAAATATTGGGAAAGATGCCAGAGCTAAGGATGATGTTAAAGAGTTATAGCTAATTGAAATTTGTGGTCTGTATATTTTTATCATTTCATTGAGGATACCATCAACACCACAGGCCTTTTTGGGTTGGAGGGTTTGTATTTTGTCCTGTAGTTCATTCAATGTAATTGGAGAATCTCTCTCTCTCTCTCTCTCTCTCTCTCTCTCTCTCTCTCTCTCTCTCTCTCTCTCTCTCTCTCTCTCTCTCTCTCTCTCTCTCTCTCTCTCTCTCTCTCTCTCTCTCTCTCTCTCCCTCCTCACTCCCTCACTCACTCACTCACTAGTTCCTTATAACTGTTTACGATGACGAGGTCTGCTCTTCTCTTCAGACAGTCCTGTCTGCTGTCCCTCCAGGTTTTCTTCTCAGTAGAGATGAAGTAACAACTGCATTCAAACTTCTGCCAGCCTTCGGGACAGGTTTGTTCTACAAGACAAAAACATGAATTATTATTCTGCACCTATTATTGAAGAATAGTAAACACAAGTTGACTGCATATTAGGCATGTGATGTTATGATCATTGATTAGGTGAACTCACTCAGAATAGAGAACTTTCTCAGGAGACCATCTCTCTCCTTTTGTAGCTGGTCTCTCTCTTTAGTCAGGTTGTTGTAACTGGTCTGTAGCTGGCCTCTCTCTTTAGTCAGGTTGTTGTAACTGGTCTGTAGCTGGTCTAGAAAGGATTGATACATACAGCTACTGGTGAAAAGGCCATTTCTTACTGCTACTGTAAGTGACAGGCGTTAAAAACTGAAGGTCTATACAGTCTGCTAAAAGTGGACAGAATATCTTGGATGTGTTTTGCTAGTTCCTTGAACATGTCAGAGGAGGAATTTAGTTACACAGATACCAACATTCATCTGAATTTGGGACCTTTTGAAAGTCTGATATAGTGTAATGATTAGATAACAATACACTCACAGACTAGTCTCAGGGAGATGTTGAGAGTGACTTGTAGAACACACAGCATCCCAAAGCTCACAGCAACCATCCTGTAGAGTCTTCTCCCTGAATCCTCAGGTCCTGAGGAGATAAAACTGATGTGAGAACAAACATACACAACGTAACCATGCACACATATCCACACACGCACACTCACACACAAACACACGTAGACGAGGGTGGGGTTGGTACATGACCAGCTACAAGAGGACTGTTTCTCAATGCTGTTTTAGAGGAGGTTACCATATCAGTATGACATGTTAGAAGCACATAATTACATTAATACATCTAAATACACTGAAAACATACAGCTATTTGCATATTTACATTCAAGGTAAAATCATTATAAAAATCTTCCACTGGGACTTGCTATCAATTAGCATTTTTCAGTGTTTTTGTGTCATGTGTAAGTCTTTGTCTTTGTGTGTGTGTGTGTGTGTGTGTGTGTGTGTGTGTGTGTGTGTGTGTGTTAGACCTGAGATATATATAGATGTAATTATACTTTGTGGAAAGTAACTTTTTTTCCGGGGGAAGAAATCGTTTATTTGGAGGTCACTACAACGGTTTGAATACAGATCCCAAAAAATGACAACTCTTTAAAACTATTTGAAAACAGATCTGAGAAAGCAACCACTCAGTCGGGGTCTCAACTAAGTAGAGAATACACAATGTGAATACACAATATGCAATTTGGAAATTTGGTTTTGCATCAGCAGTTTTTCTCTTGTTACGTCAGTCACTCTACTAGCCTTGTCAGCTAACAATTTTTAGATTGTCACTCTCACTCATATATCATTAACATGTCATAAGTCTTGACAAAATGTGTAGAATTGCAGGAAATGTACTTTAAAAATTCAAAAATGTCTCTCTAGTCCATGGCAAAATGGTTAGAATAGCAGAAAGCTTGCTTTACACGGCAACATTTTCTCTACTCCTTATGGCAAAATGTGTAAAATGTCAGGAAATTAACTTTAAAACTAAAAGGTATTGACCAGGAGGGGGAGCTCCCCTCTCTCCCAGGTCACCCCCCCCTCATGCTCACTTTTTGTTGAGGCACATCCCTATTTTACAAACAAAGAACACAGGTAGTCTAGACTCTAGCTAACCACCATATAGCCCACTAAAATATCCACACAAGCCACTAGCCAGCCAGCCATATATCATGAGATAGAAGATAATGAAAATTAGGCTATATTATGAAATTATTATTTAAGAGCATTGAAGACTAATCACAATCAGTAAAAAAATAAAGCAGATTGACATCAATCATCAAAATCAATGATTAGCTGATAGCCTACCCTCTTTTCCCGATGTCAATCATGTCTTTAGGAGCCACTGTAACTACTGGTGTAGTGATATTTGTTTAGGTGAGGGAGAGCAGAAGAAAAAAAAAAGAATGATGTCATAATTTCTCAAAGTTTGTCTCAAGAAAAACGTATGTTTTAATAACCTCAAACCACCAAGTTAGTCATACCTAATTTAAAAATAGGCAAACATCACTGTCAATCTTGAATGATCATTCTTCACGTTTTACTGGTGAACTGTCCAAACTCCATTCCAATCATCTTAATCATTTTCATGGGAATATGCATTTAGATCTTCTTGAATTACTGTTTTATGAGGTAATCAACCCACATGGTGTTAACATAACTATTAGCCTTTCTTGTAGGCCTATTTTGTTTCAATCAAAGCATATATCCTGCCTACAGTGCTGTTGAGTTCTTCAGATAAGAAATGACTGAGAAGGTGGTTTTGGTGTAACATATTAAATCAAATCAAATCGAATCAAATTTTATTTGTCACATACATGTGTTTAGCAGATGTTATAGCGGGTGTAGCGAAATGCTTGTGCTTCTAGCTCCGACAGTGCAGTAATATCTAACAAGTAATATCTAATAATTTCACAACATATACCTAAAACACACAAAACTAGTAAGGAATGGGATTTAAGAATATATACATATATGGACAAGCAATGACAGACTAAGATACAGTAGAATATTATAGAATAGAATACAGTATATACATATAAGATGAGTAGTGCAAGATATGTAAACATTATTAAAGTGACTAGTGTTCCATTTCTTAAAGTGGCCAGTGATTTCAATAGGCAGCAGCAGCCTCTAATGTGCTAGTGATGGCTATTTAACAGTCTGATGGCCTTGAGATAGAAGCTGTTTTTCATTCTCTCGGTCCCAGCTTTGTTGCATCTGTACTGACCTCGCCTTCTGGATGATAGCGGGGTGAACAGGCAGTGGCTCGGGTGGTTGATGTCCTTGATGATCTTTTTGGCCTTCCTGTGACATCGGGTGCTGTATGTGTCTTGGAGGGCGGGTAGTTTGCCCTTGTAATGCGTTCGGCAGACCGCACTACCCTCTGGAGAGCCCTGCGGTTGCGGGCGGTGCAGTTGCCGTACCAGGCGGTGATAAAGCCTGACAGGATGCTCTCAATTGTGCATCTGTAAAAGTTTGTGAGGGTTTTAGGTGCTAAGCCGAATTTCTTAAGGCTCCTGAGGTTGAAGAGGCTCTGTTTGTCCTTCTTCACCTCACTGTCTGCGTGGGTGGACCATTTACATTTGTCAGTGATGTGTACGCCAAGGAACTTGAAGCTTTCCACCTACTCCACTGCGGTCCCGTCGATGAGGATAAGGGGGTGCACCCTCTACTGTTTCCTGAAGTCCACAATCATCTGATTTGTTTTGTTAATGTTGAGTGAGAGGTTATTTTCCTGGCACCACACTCCCAGAGCCCTCACCTCCTCCCTGTAGGCGGTCAAGTCATTGTTGGTAATCAAGCCTACTACTGTTCGTCTGCAAACTTGATGATTGAGTTGGAGGCGTGCTTGGCCACGCAGTCACGGGTGAACAGAGAGTACAGTATTGAGGATCAGTGTCACAAATGTGTCAGTGTAATGCGGTGGATCGAAGTCAGGCGCAGGACACAGAACTCAATGAAAACGTACTTTACTAACGAGTAAAGAAACAAATACAAAATACCTCCACACAGGGAGGAGTAAACCCGCTCACCAAACGACACACGAAACGAAATAACAAACACACACAAAACACAATGGGAGCCACCGGGTTAAGGAAGGGGAAGGAGTAATTGCCCGATGGGAAACAGGTGTGAAACAATCTGACAACAACAGGTAGAACATAGAAACATAGAACATAGATCGGCAGCAGCTAGTACTCAGGTGACGACGAACGCACTGAGACCTGGGCCCCACAAACCGCCGACCCAGCTTCCGGCAGGGCAGGCAAAGGGGCAGGTTTTGGGTCGAGAGCCAGACCCGGTCCCCCGGTGCATACACCGGAGCATCACTGTGGTGGCGGTCGGCGCTCGCCTTTTGCTGCCCGATGGCCCGCTGCAGGCGCACATGGGCAGTGTTCCAGGTCTCCTGCGAGTGCCGAAACCATTCATCCACCGCAGGTGCCTCGATCTGGCTCTGATGCCAAGGTGCCAGAACCGGCTGATAACCTAATACACACTGGAAGGGAGTAAGGTTAGTAGAGGAGTGGCTGAGCTTCCTCGAAAAGAACGCACACGGGCGGAGTTTAGGTGGTGTGCCCGAGCGCTGGGAAAGTACAGTGCCTATCGCAGCCTCCGACGCGTCCACCTCAACCGTGAAATCCAAGGAGGGATCCTGATGAGCCGGCTCATTTACACGAGCCGAGGTAAACAGGTTCTTCAGGTGACTAAAAGCCCTGTCCGCCTCAGCTAACCACCGCAGACGCACCCGTCTCCCCTTCAGCAACGAGGTAATGGGAGCCGCTACCTGCCCAAAGCCCCAGATAAACCTCCGGTAGTAGTTGGAAAACCCCAAGAATCGCTGCACTTCCTTCACCGTTGTTGAGTCGACCAATTATGCACAGCCGAAATGCGGTCACTCTCCATCCTCACCCCAGACGCGGACATGTGGTACCCTAGGAAGGAGATGGACTCCTGAAAGAACAGGCATTTCTCCGCCTTGGCATACAGGTCATGCTCCAACAGTCGTCCAAGCACCTTACGCACCAGGGACACATGTTCGGCCCGTGTAGCGGAGTATATGAGAATGTCATCAATATACACCACTTCACCTTGTCCGTGCAGGTCCCTGAAAATCTCATCGACAAAGGATTGGAAGACTGATGGAGCATTCATCAACCCATAAAGCATGACGAGGTACTCATAGTGTCCTGAGGTGGTACTGAATGACATTTTCCACTCATCTCCTTCCCGGATACAAACCAGGTTGTACGTGCTCCTGAGATCCAATTTCGTGAAGAAGCGCGCCCCGTGCAATGACTCTGTCATACAAGCTATCAGAGGTAGTGGATAGCTGTACTTGACGGTGATCTGATTAAGACCACGGTAATCAATGCACGGGCGTAACCCACCATCCTTCTTCTTCACAAAAAAGAAACTTGAGGAAACAGGTGAAGTGGAAGGCCGAATGTATCCCTGTCTCAGAGATTCTGAGACATAGGTTTCCATAGCCGCCTTCTCCTCTTGTGACAAAGGATACACGTGACTCCGGGGAAGTGCATCGCCCACCTGGAGATTTATCGCGCAATCCCCCGGACGATGGGGTGGTAATTTAGTCGCCCTCTTTTTACTGAAGGCGAGAGCCAAATCGGCATACTCGGAGGGAATGTGCATGGTGGAGACCTGGTTTGGACTCTCCACCGTAGTAGGCCCTGAGGAAACCCCTACACACCTCCCTGAGCACTGGCTGGACCATCCCTTTAGAGCCCTTTATGCCATGAAATAGTTGGGTCATGAGTGGTTAACCAGGGAAGTCCCAACACCACAGGATACGCAGGAGAATCAATAAGATAGAGACTAATCCTCTCCTCATGACCCCCCTGCGTCCTCATTAAGAGTGGAGCGGTGACCTCCCTGATTAGACCTGACCCTAACGGGTGACTATTTAATGCATGCACAGGGAAGGGCACAATAACACATACAATGGGAATCCCTAAACTAAGTGAATACTGACGATCAATAAAATTCCCAGCTGCGCCTGAATCTACAAGCGCCTTATGCTGGGAATGAGGAGAAAACTCTGGGAAAACAACCTCAATACGCATATGAGCAACAGGGAGCTCTGGATGAGTCGGGTGCTTACTCACCTGAGACGATCGACCAGTGCTCTGCCTACTGCCTCGACTCCCTGGGGACCCTCCCCAGCACCGACCAGCAGTGTGTCCTCTGCGGCCACAGTTGGTGCAGGGGACGACCCCTCTCCAGGTCTCACTAGCGCAGCACCTCCGAACTCCATGGGGGTAGGTTCGGAGGTGCTGGGGGATGGAATGGGCGGACCCCGATCAGAATGTCCGCAAGTTTCCTACAGGTTATCCAGCCTGATGGACATATCCACCAGTTGGTCCAGGTTGAAGTTGGTATCCCTGCAGGCCAGTTCCCGACGAACGTCCTCCCTTAGGCTGCATCAATAGTGGTCGATCAGGGCCCTCTCATTCCATCCTGCGCTGGCTGCCAGAGTCCAGAACTCCAGCGCAAAATCCTGCGCGCTCCTCCTATCCTGTCTTAGGTGGAACAGACGTTCGCCCGCGTAGTGGACGGATGTAGTGTCTATACTTCCCCACTCGGCATTGGCCCAATCAAGTGCCTTCCCCGATAGACAGGAGATGAGGGCGGACACGCTCTCGTATCCCAAGGGCACCGGATGAATGGTTGACAGGTAGAGCTCTACTTGGAGAAGAAAACCCTGACACCTGGCTGGTGTTCCGTCGTATGCCCTCGGGAGCGAGAGCCGAATCCCACTGGACCCAGGTGGCGAAGGGGTGGACAGTGGTGTGGGAGGTTGAGTGGTTGGAGGAGGTGTAGGAAAGCTACCTCTCTCCCATCGTTCCATAGTATTAACCACCCTCTCCATAGCGGTGCCGAGAGCCTGGATCATGCTCTCCTGTCGTTGGACGCGTTCCTCCATCGATCCGGACAGACTGGTTGTACCTGCTGACTCCATAGAGGTGTGTGTTTCTGTCACGAGTGTCATTGTAATGCGGTGGATCGAAGTCAGGTGCAGGACACAGAACTCGATGAAAACGTACTTACTAACAAGTAAAGAAACAAATACAAAATACCTCCACACAGGGAGGAGTAAACCCGCTCACCAAACGACACACGAAACGAAATAACAAACACACACAAAACACAACAGGAGCCATCGGGTTAAATAAGGGGAAGGAGTAATTGCCCGATGGGAAACAGGTGTGAAACAATCTGACAACAACAGGTAGAACATAGAAACATAGAACATAGACAGGCAGCAGCTAGTACTCCGGTGACGACGAACGCCGAAGCCTGCTCGAGCAAGGAGGAGGGGCAGCCTCGGCAGAATCCGTGACAATCAGCGAAGTGGAGATGTTGTTTCCTACCTTCACCACCTGGGGGCGGCCCATCAGGAAGTCCAGGACCCAGTTGCACAGGGCAGGGTTCAGACCCAAGGGCCTCGAGCTTAATGATGAGCTTGGAGGGTACTATAGTGTTGAATGCTGAGCTATAGTCAATGAACAGCATTCTTGCATAGGTATTCCTCTTGTCCAGATGGGATAGGGCAGTGTGCAGTGTGATGGCGATTGCATCGTCTGTGGATCTATTGGGATGGTAAGCAAATTGGAGTGGGTCTAGGGTGACAAGTAAGGTAGAGGTGATATGATCCTTGACTAGTCTCTCAAAACACTTCATGATGACAGAGGTGAGTGCTACAGGGCGATAGTCAATTAGTTCAGTTACCTTTGCTTTCTCGGGTACAGGAACAATGGTGGCCATCTTGAAGCATGTGGGAACAACAGACTGGGAAAGGGAGAGATTGAATATGTCCGCAAACACACCAGCCAGCTGGTCTGTGCATGCTCTGATGACGCGGCTAGGGATGCCGTCTGGGCCGGCAGCCTTGTTGGGGTTAACATGCTTAAATGTCTTAATCACGTCGGCAACGGAGAAGGAGAGGCCACAGTCCTTGTTAGTGGGCCTCGTCAGTGGCACAAAGAAGGTGTTTAGCTTGTCTGGAAGCGAGACGCCGATGTCGTGGCTGGTTTTTAAAGACCTACTATGCTACATTACAGTGCTTATAGAAAGTCTACACCCCCTTGATATTTTTTTCACATTTTGCTGCCTTAAAATTACATCTTAAAAGGGTTTAATTCGATATATTTTCTACAGATCTACACAACATACTCCACATTTTCAAAGTGAAAGAAGGTTAGAGAACAAAGAAAACTAAAATATCATAATTGGATAAGTCTACACCCCCCTGAGTTAATACTTGGTGAAAGTACATTTTGCTGCAATTACAGCTGTGAATCATTCAAATTAAGATTCTAGCAATTTTGCACAAGAAAAATATATCAATTGTTTTTGTCAGAATTGCTCGGACCGCTTCCCTTCTGCCTAGGCAGCATTGCTACAATGCTTGAGCTGGTCCCATGGTTGATTCAGAGCGGTAGCAAAGACAGTGCAGTATGAAGATATGCTATAACTGCTACTCCAATAGAAATCCCTGATCACATTTGTAGGCGATGTCATGGCGACGTTGGCTAGAGAAGCTCATGCGCAGAAACACGTCATTGGGTCTAACGGTCAACTTGCGCTGAAGTGCGCATGTACAGGCCAAATAAAGTTGTTTTTGTCAAATGTATAAGGTTGGAGTAATAACATGTAGAACTACTTAAGACATTGGCTTGAATCTAGGTTGTGCCTTTAGATTTTGAGAAAATTAACAACTAAGGAATAATTTTTTACATCTCTCATTGACTTCCCCAAACGCCGGCCTGGTCTGTTTGGTCTGTTTTGCAAGTGTTCCAGGAAGTCTTGCAATGTTGTGCTTCTGGGTTTAGCAACCCTGCATTATTGTGACGCTGTTGTCTTAACCTTTGTAATTTTCAAGCTAGGATCAGTGTCAAGGGGCATCTTGCTCTCAAGTGGAAATAAAATTATACACACATACACAGAAACTGCAACATCACAACCTTTACAGCATCACCTTATGAAGACCCCATCTGCACACTTTAACATCGTGAGGAAAGGAAATCGGTATGTTTTCTTGCGTCACTATGAGTAAACATTAGTTGTGGCTCTTCCACAGTATTGAGTCACTTCCACAAGTCCATTTCCTCCTCCACTGAACATTTACAAAAAGTAAATCATGCTTCTATTTATCTGAAACCCACAGCATGGATGATTCAGAGATGCTTTGATTTCGTAACAGTGATGTACACATGATCCTGCTTGTTGTTCCCATCTTCTGATAGATCTCTTTGTCCTTTGTCTTCTTTCTGTTTTCACTCAACAATTGTAGTTTAGACAAGTTTGTGATCTAACTAACCCACAATCCTAATATTTGTGTAAAGTCTTCACAGTTTTGTTCTGTGTGTGTAACTGAGTAGACTGATACCCTCTTTCATTGATCCACAATCCATAGGTAAGGCTGTACAGTGAAATACAAGTATGCCCATAGTCGTGGCTGAACAAGTACATGGTAAATATGAATCTAGCTGTTTTTTCTATACACCGGCAGGACAGAACGGTGGCGGCGGAAAACTGAAATCTGTTTTACCTCATTTCTACTAGCACGTAACCTGTGCAAATGGAAGTGAAAAAAACTCTAAATCACCTTTACTCCACACACAGAGACACATACAAAGCTCTCCCTTGCCCTCCATTTGGCAAATCTGACCATAACTCTATCCTCCTGATTCTTGCCTACAAGCAATAACTAAAACAGGAAGTACCAATGACGCGCTCAGTACAGAAGTGGTGCAATGAAGTGAATGTTAAGCTACAGGACTGTTTCTCTACAACAGACTGGAATATGTTCTGGGATTCATCCTATGGCATTAAAGAATTTACCACATCAGTCATCGGCTTCATTAATAAGTGCATCGACGACATCTTCCCCACAGTGACCATACGTACTTATCCCAACCAGAAGCCATGGATTACAGGGAACATTGGCAGTGAGCTAAAGGCTAGAGCTGCCACTTTCAAGGAGCGGGACACTAATCCAGACCCTTATAAGAAATCCCGCTACCTCCTCCGATGAACCATCAAACAGGCAAAGCTTCAATACAGGACCAAAATCGAATCCTACTACACAGGTTCTGACGCTCATTGGATGTGGCAGGGCTTGCAAACTATTACAAAGGGAAATGCAGCAGCAATCTGTCCAGTGACGCGAGCCTACCAGACAAGCTAGTTACAGTATATATACAAAAGTATGTGGACACCCCTTCAAATGAGTGGATTCGGATATTTCAGCCAAACCCGTTGCTGACAGGTGTATAAAATCGAGCACACAGCCATGCAATCTCCACAGCAAAAATGTTGGCTGTAGAATGGCCTTACTGAAGAGATCAGTGACTTTCAATGTGGCACCGTCATAGGATGCCACCTTTCCAACCTGTCAGTCAAATTTCTGCCCTTCTAGACCTGCCCCGGTCAACTGTGAGTGCTGTTATTGTGAAGTGGAAATGTAAAGGAGCAACAACAGCTCAGCTGTGAAGTGGTAGGCCACACAAGCTCACAGAACGGGACCACCAAGTGCTGAGGCGCATAAAAATTGTCTGTCCTCGGTTGTAACACTCACTGCTGAGTTCCAAACTGCCTCTGGAAGCAACATCAGTACAATAACTGTTCGTCGGGATCTTCATGAAATGGGTTTCTATGGCCGAGCAGCCGCACAGAAGCCTAAGATCACCATGTGCAATGCCAAGCGTCGGCTAAAGTGCTGTAAAGCTCGCCGTCATTGGACTATGGAGCAGTGGAAACGTGTTCTCTAAAGTGATGAATCACGCTTCACCATCTAGCAGTCCGACGGACGAATCTGGGTTTGGCGGATAACAGGAGAACGCTAACTGCCCGAATACATAGTGCCAACTGTAAAGTTGGGTGGAGGAGGAATAATGGTCTGGGATGTTTTTTTATGGTTCGGGCTAGGCCCCTTAGTTCCAGTGAAGGGAAATCTTAACGCTACAGCATACTATGACATTCTAGACGGTTCTGTGCTTCCAACTTTGTGGCAAAAGTTTGGGGAAGGCCCTTTGCTGTTTTCGCATGACAAGGCCCCTGTGCACAAAGCGAGGTCCATACAGAAATGGTTTGTCGAGATAGGTGTGGAAGAACTTGACTGGCCCGTACAGAGCCCTGACCTCAACCAAAATGAACACCTTTGGGATGAATTGGAATGCCGACTGCGAGCCAGGCCTAATCGCCTAACATCAGTGTCTAACCTAATGCTCTTGTGACTGAATGGAAGCAAGTCCCCGCAGCAATGTTCCAACATCTAGTGGAAAGTCTTCCCAGAAGAGTGGAGGCTGTTATTGCAGCAAAGGGGGGACCAACTCCATATCAATGCCCATGATTTTGGAATGAGATGTTCGACGAGCAGGTGTCCACATACTTTTGGTCATGTAGTGTACCTTCTATGCTTGCTTTGAGGCTAGCAACACTAAACCATGCAGGAGAGCACCAGCTTTTCCGGACGACTGCGTGATCACGCTCTCCATGACTAAGACCTTTAAACAGGTTAGCATTCACAGACAGATTACCAGGACGCGTACTCAGAGCATGCGCTGATCAACTGGCAAGTGTTTCAACGACATTTTCAACCTCTCCCTGACCCAGTCTGTAATACCTACATGTTTCAAGCAGACCACCATAGTCCCTGCGCCCAAGAATGCCAAGGTAACCTGTCTAAATGACTATCACCCTGTAGCACTCACCCCTGTAGCCATGAAATGCTCTGAAAGGCTGGTCATGGCTCATATCAACACCTTCATCCAAAATACCCTGGACCCACTCCAATTCGCATATCTCCCCACAGATCCACAGATGGTGCAATCTCTATGCTGTTCATTGACTTCAACACCATAATGCCCTCCAAGCTCATCACTAAATGAAGGACCCTGGGATTAAACAACTCCCTCTGCAACTGGATCCTGGACTTCCTGACTGGCCGCCCCCAGGTGGTGAGGGTAGGCAATAATATATCCGCCACATTGACCCTCAACATGGGGTCCCTCAGGGGTGCATGCTTAGTCCCTTCCTGTACTCTTTGTTCACCCATGACTGCGTGGCCGCGAACAACTCCAACACCATCATTAAGTTTGCCGACGACACGACGGTGGTAGGCCTGATCACCGACGACGATGAGACGACCTACAGCGAGGAGGTCAGAGACCTGGCAGTGTGGTGCCAAGATAAGTTTTGTTTTATTTCATACGATCAGTTACGAGTTCTGTAAATGTTTTCATTGTGTTTTGTTTAGAGTGCGCCATGTGAGCAATGAGCATGTTTCTGGTTTCTCTGTCCTCTTAACGTTGATGGAGCGCGTGAGCCAGAGCACGCATAGATGTAGGCTAACTGGCCTGCTGCGTGCAAGTGTAGGTAAGTGCCATTTGTTGATGTCTGATTTCTGATTGCCTTAACTCACCATCACTAATAAGCTGAGCTTCTCAGTATTTTTTTTTCCACCACACACAGTATGTCAACGAAGTCAATATTTTTGAATTTCAATTGTGAATTTTTGTTCCTCAAAGTATTTCAAAAATCTTTCCAACACTCTCCCTTTCGATAAACACCAGTCCACGGTGTGAAACAGCAAAATGTCATGTTCTGAAGATAGCATATAAAATACCAGAACACATCTACCTTTGCGTGAAAACAGCTGCGTCTCTGTCCCGAGCTCACTTGCACAAAAAACTCTGAGGGCCCGGAATAGGCTAGTTAATAAAATGTTGCAAGTTCGCTATCGTCAGCTTCCGGCCGGACCTTTATATATACAGTCATTGGGCCGGACCCAGTTGATTGATTTGATACAACGTTGCACTTCACTAGTGATAGCGCAAGTCAAGACCGAAAGGGAGGCAGACAGGCAGAGTAAAGAGATTAATGAGATTGAAAGATCCTGCATTTTCATCAGGATATTTTCTGTTTATATTTCTGGGGTTTATGCATTTTTACTTAGTTGACAATGGAAGTTATACTACTACTACATTGGCCTAAAGGCTATATTGCTTAGTTCCATGCGCTAATTTATTAAGCCACCAATGGATCAAGGTGTATCAATGTGTCCATATGGCAGAGGCTGGTTGATTTTGAGAAACCAAAACGTTATTGAAATTAAACTCTTCCACGAAAATAAACATGAAAATCATAACTGGCTCGCAGATCAGTAGAAATGCTTGGGTAAACTTCCCCAAACTTGAAACTCCCGCGCCACAAAATAATAGACCGTTTTGAACAGGGTGCATGTTTCTTTGTGCTACATACAGTGGGGGAAAAAAGTATTTAGTCAGCCACCAATTGTGCAAGTTCTCCCACTTAAAAAGATGAGAGAGGCCTGTAATTTTCATCATAGGTACACGTCAACTATGACAGACAAATTGAGGAAAAAAAATCCAGAAAATCACATTGTAGGATTTTTTATAAATTTATTTGCAAATTATGGTGGAAAATAAGTATTTGGTCACCTACAAACAAGCAAGATTTCTGGCTCTCACAGACCTGTAACTTCTTCTTTAAGAGGCTCCTCTGTCCTCCACTCATTACCTGTATTAATGGCACCTGTTTGAACTTGTTATCAGTATAAAAGACACCTGTCCACAACCTCAAACAGTCACACTCCAAACTCCACTATGGCCAAGACCAAAGAGCTGTCAAAGGACACCAGAAATCCTGCAGTGCCAGACATGTCCCCCTGCTTAAGCTAGTACATGTCCAGGCCCGTCTGAAGTTTACTAGAGTGCATTCGGATGATCCAGAAGAGAATTGGGAGAATGTCATATGGTCAGATGAAACCAAAATAGATCTTTTTGGTAAAAACTCAACTCGTCGTGTTTGGAGGACAAAGAATGCTGAGTTGTATCCAAAGAACACCATACCTACTGTGAAGCATGGGGGTGGAAACATCATGCTTTGGGGCTGTTTTTCTGCAAAGGGACCAGGACGACTGATCCGTGTAAAGGAAAGAATGAATGGGGCCATGTATCGTGAGATTTTGAGTGAAAACCTCCTTCCATCAGCAAGGGCATTGAAGATGAAACGTGGCTGGGTCTTTCAGCATGACAATGATCCCAAACACACCGCCCGGGCAACGAAGGAGTGGCTTCGTAAGAAGCATTTCAAGGTCCTGGAGTGGCCTAGCCAGTCTCCAGATCTCAACCCCATAGAAAATCTTTGGAAGGAGTTGAAAGTCTGTGTTGCCCAGCGACAGCCTCAAAACATCACTGCTCTAGAGGAGATCTGCATTGAGGAATGGGCCAAAATACCAGCAACAGTGTGTGAAAACCTTATGAAGACTTACAGAAAACGTTTGACCTGTGTCATTGCCAACAAAGGGTATATAACAAAGTATTGAGAAACTTTTGTTATTGACCAAATACTTTTTTTCCACCATAATTTGCAAATAAATTCATTAAAAATCCTACAATGTGATTTTCTGGATTTATTTTTCTCATTTTGTCTGTCATAGTTGACGTGTACCTATGATGAAAATTACAGGCCTCTCTCATCTTTTTAAGTGGGAGAACTTGCACAATTGGTGGCTGACTAAATGCTTTTTCCCCTCACTGTAATTACAACGGGTGTGTTTTTTTGTGTGTCAAGAATATTGAAAAATTTCTGGAATTGTGATACTTGCTGTGTCATTACTTAACTACATTGTGATAAAACAATATATATAGTATATCTGCTCCATGAGCCCTGGTAAAAAAATAGTGCATTAGAAAAGGGGAAGTCCCAAATGGCCCCCTATTCCATATATGGTGCACTACGTTTGAACAGAGCCCTATGGGCCCTGGTCAAGGCAACTGTGCTAATAGGGAAGCATTTGGGACTATATTGAGATTGAGGGTTGGCAGCAACAGTTTGATCAAGCTTGCAGTCATCTCAAACATGATAAACAGGAAGGTACTGGAAGACATTACCAAAAATTACACAATATAGCTGTAGCATGATTTAAATGTGCAAACTGTGATTTTTATATATATATTTTTAAATGCTTTGAAATGAATGATATTTCCCCATTGATTCTTGAAGAATGTAACTTATACTGCAAATGCCTCATAAGCTTAGTTTAACCGTCTAACCCCATCACGACCCAAAATATACGCTTGTTTCACGATGAAATTGTAAACAAACACCATATAGCCTCAGATGGTTAAAACCATCATTTCGATCTCGTGGATGGTCAGTCCTTGCATAAATATCTCTCTCTATGAATTTGAGAGTGGTTAAATTTTTTCCAGCCCCGTCCTTTAGCTGTTTACCAAACAGTGGCAGGGTGTCCCCTGTGTTGTTGTTTAAAAGGTTATTTTCAATTGATTGCCTTTAAAATAGTTTCAATAAGTGTAGTAAAAAAAATACTTTGAATTGATACATTTTAGTGTACGTGACCCCAGCAGGTTTTGAACTCCACGCTCTGTAATAACTGAACCACAGAGAAGACAGAACCCAAACATTTTTACAAGTGTTTTTCTATTATGTGGTATTAGTGTGTGTGTGTGTGTGTGTGTGCGTGCGTGCGTTCAGTTAGTGCGTTCATAACTGCCTGCCTCCGCGTGTGAGAGAGAGAAAGATAGAGATCATTCTTTGTACCTGAGAGACGGGTCTCAGTCTTCACGCTCCTTGTTGCTCTGTTCCGGTTTTTTTCAGTAACTTCGTTTAATTCAATCACCTGTTTGTTGACGTAGCTGGCCATCTTAACGAACTGTACCGAATATCAATGATTACCCCAATCAATCAATTAATCAACTAATTCAGTCTGTCTGACCTCTTATAGTGTTAACTTACTTATGATTACCTTTCTAACTGACTCGTCATGGTAATATCTACTGAATTAATCTAACTTCAATGACCAGTAGTTGAGTAGCTGCTCTGATATGCGTCTCTATTGGTTCCTCTCTGATGTCTGTCTGTGGTGCACTGCAGTTGATAGAATGTTTTAAGTATCCAATCACTTTCAAGCAGGATGTAATATTTCGCAAGGCCTGTTTGTGGCATTGTTCATAAAGAAGTCACGTTATGTCTTGCACTCCGTGACTGGCCATCGATGGCCAAATAGGGGGCTTGTTTTCTATCTATGCTGTCTGTGTGTGACATCAGTGTGAGGAAATATTCAGAAGTGTGTTTAAGAAATCTGTTTGCACCATTATCAGAGGTTTTAAAGGGGAACTTCACAGATGTGCATGCGTTGGTGGGTGCGTGCGGGTCTGCCTGCGAACAGTGTGTGTCCTCTAAGTTCTGTTCTGCCCTCTGCCTGTGCCTCAGTAACTGGTCTCTTTCCCTCTCTAGCTGGTTCATGTGCTTCCGACGCAGGTCTATCTCCTTCTTTAACTGGTCTCTCTCTGTATACAGGTCAGTGATACCACTACTGGTATCTGGCTGGTCTCTGTCTTGTGCCAGTCCAGTGGTGTTTTAACAGGCCTCTAACTGCTTTCTCTCATCGTTAGAGCAGGCTGAAAATAAAAGAAGTTCCTGCATGCCATGCGTCCCAAATGACACCCTATTCCTTCCATAGTGCAGTACTTTCTACCAAAGCCCAATGTGCCCTGTTCAATAGTAGTGCACTTTAAAGAGGATAGGGTTCCATTTGGGACACAGTGTATCCATTGTACACCGTGTTCAGTGACTTACACAAGGCCAAGGGCACCAGTTACCGTAGTTGCTACATTTTCCGTTGACAATGTCGACATTCTTTTTTTTTGTGTGTCAACAATATTGACAAACTACTGGTCCCACAAGCCATGTAAAGTCAAGTCTGAATTGTGATCCTTGCTTTGAGAGATCAGAACTACAGTGTGATATAAAATACATATCTGTCCTATGGGCCCTGGTTAAAAGTAATGCAGGAAATATCTTCCCGCAAGATATTGTGTTGTTTCACACACTACAAATGGTAAAGAGTGGGAGAAAAGTGGGAGACAGGCAGACAGGCAGGGAGACAGGCAGACAGGCAGGCAGACAGTTAGACAGGCAAGGAGACAGGCAGACAGGCAGGCAGACAGGCAGGGAGACAGACAGATCTTGGTGCTATGTTGAAACAGCAGGCTCAGGGAGGAGGAAGACAGAGTGAAGGCACACAGCAAACCTTTTTCTTTCATTTTTGCTTGTTTTCACCTACACACTTTTCCATACTTTTATTACCGTCGGGTCCAGTGGACCAAAACACCACATAAGTAATATAAATGTGTAGGGGGGTGCACAGTGTGCACTCAATGAAAATGTGTTCTTTAACATGTTCTTCACAGAAAATGAGCCAAGGCCAATGAGTCTCAGGTTGAAAAGATAATTCATTGTATCATTTTTATTTCAGTAAACATTGAAAATGGGTCCCACAGACCCGAACACCACGCAACAACTAGATGTCACTCCATACCATAGTGATTCCATTAGTCCCCTAACAACTAGATGCCACTCCATACCATAGTGATTCCATTAGTCCTTAACAACTAGATGTCACTCCATACCATAGTGATTCCATTAGTCCTTAACAACTAGATGTCACTCCATACCATAGTGATTCCATAAGTCCTTAACAACTAGATGTCACTCCATACCATAGTGATTCCATTAGTCCTTAACAACTACCGTATTTTCCGCACTATAAGGCGCACCGGAGTATAAGCCGCAGCAGCTAAATTGAATGATGTGTACATATATAAGCCGCACTGGACTATAAACCGCAGGTGTTTTAATGTTTAATTACCATATGTAAGGGTTCGTGCACAGAGGGGATTGTCGGGAAAGAGATGGCTGCTTGAGGAAGCTCCCATTTATTAACATTTCAACAAACAAGTTGCATATTTGCATAACGTATTCAAGTGTTACCATTTAGTGCAATAGTAGCTACAGAACATATACTGTGCTGTGTAAACTGTACTGTATCACATAACGTTTCAGACACATTCAACTTTCAAACTTAAACCGTGCGCTCCCATCGCACATACCGGCAGTGATCTACAGCAGTGGTTTTCAACCAGTGGTCCTTGAGGGAGTGCTAGGGGTTCACCAGCAAAATTAGTTAATAGCGTCACAATCATTTAACAACTTAACTTTGGTTATTTTTGAAAAACCTTGAAAAAGTGTGCACACATCTTTGAATATTTATCTACATTATAGCCTACAGTAGTACCATAACAAAAAACAAAGCTTACAGCGCTTGACGAGGCAATATCAATGGCTAAATTAAATGTGTTTTTTTTAAAGTGCGTAAGCCTAAAGTTGCAGCAACACGGCTGCTTAAAATATACGGTAATCAACCTACCATTAATCCTCGTCTTCATCTTTTAGGCTAAGGTGCAGTACACGGCTGTAACCAGAAAAGTCAAGTCATTAATCCTCATCTCAGTCTTCTTCCTGCGTACTAAAACCACCAAAGTCCTCATCTTCAGTGTCGGAAACGAACAGGCTCAGGGTAATGTCTGTCTGTCTTGCTCTCGTTCTGTCTCTCGTTCTGTCTCTCGTACCACTCTCGGTTCCACTTTTACTTTTGCGCGCTACCTGTCTCACTCTTTTCCGGCCTCCAGGTTTCCTGCTGGAGCCCGCCGCTTAAAGGTGGTCGGGCGCGGACCGGTCATAGAGCCCATAGGGTTAAAGTTGGTGGACTGTAACCTGTAAAATCCATAGATTTAGGAGGTCTTCTAGTGGCCGTTAGCTGTAAAAATACATAGATTAGCCGCACCGTTATATAAGCCGCAGGGTCGAAAAATGGGAAAAAGGCGCGGCTTATAGTCCGAAAATTACGGTAGATGTCACTCCATACCATAGTGATTCCATTAGTCCTTAACAACTAGATGTCACTCCATACCATAGTGATTCCATTAGTCCTTAACAACTAGATGTCACTCCATACCATAGTGATTCCATTAGTCCTTAACAACTAGATGTCACTTCATACCATAGTGATTCCATTAGTCCTTAACAACTAGATGTCACTCCATACCATAGTGATTCCATTAGTCCTTAACAACTAGATGTCACTCCATACCATAGTGATTCCATTAGTCCTTAACAACTAGATGTCATTCCATACCATAGTGATTCCATTAGTCCTTAACAACTAGATGTCAGTCCATACCATAGTGATTCCATTAGTCCTTTAACAACTAGATGACCTTACTTCTCTCTTCTGTTTGTATTTTCAGACTAATTAAGCTATAATATATTGTAATGTATGAATGTGAACTCTGTATGAATGTTAAATTACAACATACTGTATTAGAGTAGCTGGTCTGTAGCTGGTCTCTCTCCTCAGTCAGGTTGTTGTAACTGGCCAGTAACTGGTCTGTAGCTGGTCTCTCTCCTCAGTCAGGTTGTTGTAACTGGCCAGTAACTGGTCTGTAGCTGGTCTCTCTCCTCAGTCAGGTTGTTGTAACTGGCCAGTAACTGGTCTGTAGCTGGTCTCTCTCCTCAGTCAGGTTGTTGTAACTGGCCAGTAACTGGTCTGTAGCTGGTCTCTCTCCTCAGTCAGGTTGTTGTAACTGGCCAGTAACTGGTGTGGGTGGGTGGGTGTGTGTGCTTATGTGAAGCACATGGGGATGTGTGAAACTTACTCCTCAGCCTGAAGTGTCCTCACTTGTGCCAGCGAATAGCTAGCTTTTCATTTTCATATTGTCGACTGTTAAGACTCTTCAGGGGGGCTTAGCATAGATGACCTCACATATATCCAACACAGTACTGTGTTTTCTGTTGTAGTGTCGAGTCAATGTTGCTAATTATTGCTGTTAAACAAAGGAGTCCGCTTATACTGAACTTTGATCATAAGTTTTATTCATATCACAAGATTTCAGCATAAGTTTACGGATGTCATGATCACCCGGAGAGCAGTGTCCTCCAAATTACAATGTCTGCTCTACTCTTCTTTGTTTAAACCCAGTACTTATACTATTCCCCAAAATATGGGTGGCTCCCTCTACTGTCCAATCCCCTGTCTACAACACACAGACTTCTCTGTCCTATGTGGCGTCACACTAAAACAATTCCCTCTGACACTAAATATACATCCTCTCAGGTTCCACTTAAAAACATGAACATAGTCATAATCTTAATACACTACATTCTCCCCTTCGAGACTAACTAAAAGTCTCGAAAACAAACAGAATAGGATTATGACAAGTAACAATTTCTCTTATTGAGTATCTTTAACATTAAACCCAAAACCACTTTTCTCTGGAGTGTAAATACCGTTCTATGAAATATGAACAAATCTTTATGTAGTGTGAGAGCGAAAAACCTGTCTGGCAGCCTTCTTTCCAAATATCCATCCATCAATCAAGACAGTAAAATTATCTAACGGCCCCTCTGCCCCAGGCAACCACCTAGGTACTCCAGATCAATTCATAAATCTTTATCAATGCATTTGAAACTATGATGCAATTAAATACACATGAAAGCCCCAGCAAACAAAATACTATCCAAAAAATGTCCACTCTCAGGCTGGTCGACCCATCGGACCCTACGGTGGATTATCTCTATCCCTGCCTAGACTCCATGTCCCTAAGCTTCCACGAAATAAACAAAAACATCTAAGATCCCCACATGTATTCAATAACATCAAATATCATTCTACAAAAATTAATACCTAAGAATATGACACAAATTATGTATTACACATGTAAATATGTCTATATGTCATTGCAGACACTGGAATGTAGTCCACTACACTTCATCTCCTCAGCAGTCTCGACTTCCAATGCATCTTCGATGATGGAATTGGAACATTTCCACACCTTCCTTGTTCCATCTCCTCCAGTCCCTTCATATTCTCCTTTCATATTGTCCCTTCATATTGAATGGTTTTGTGCGTCGAAATAGGATCTGTATTAGAAAATGTTATATGCAGAAAAGCCAACAGACAAGGACAAGGTAGGCATATCTTTATTTTTGACATGGCAGCTGTCAAGTGTCAAGCATAGTTTGGGCTTTGTCGAGTTAGGCTAAAACTATGTATTTAGATTGTAGTTAGGTATTGTAGGAATATATCGTGGGTTTATGTATGTAATTATTGTAGGTTAGTATTGTATTCGGCTGAGCACGAAGCTAGCTGTATTCGGCTGAAGCTAGAAGCTAGCTGGCTAACCCACCACCTGGACTAGCTGGCGGATAGCTACTGGCAACTATTAGCAACGGTATAGTTGTTTCACGCCTGAGAGTGCCCGTAATTACGCCAGCTGGCTGCCTACAATAGTTACATACAATAATTGTCTACCATTCAGCTGTTTTCTACCATTCAGCTGTTTTCTAACCTCATTGTCTGAACCGTTAACGCTAATTGGTAAACAATAGCTGGAACTTCAGAGCGAGCAGACGCGAACTGGCTGAGTCAATTCAGTGGCTAGCTTTGCACTTGGCTAGCTAACAGTAGCTGCTAGGGGTAAGTCATAACCTACATATGTATTTAGATTGTAGTTAGGTATTGTTGGTAGTTATCGTGGGTTGTTGTATGTAATTATTGTAGGTTAGTATTGTATTCGGCGGCGCCAGGCGTAGCACGAAGCTAGCTGGCTAATCCTCCACCTGGACTAGCTGGCGAGTAGCTATTAGCAACGGTAGTTATTTCACACCTGGGAGTGCCTGTGGTTACGCCAGCTGGCTGCCTACAATGATTACATACAATAATTGCCTACCATTCAGCTGTTTTCTAACCTCATGTCTGAACCGTTAACGTTAGGTAGCAAGTGGCTAATGTGCTTGAAATTTAGCTAGCTTGTTGCTACCTGGATAGCTACTAGTAAACAATAGCTGGAACGACCTAGCGAAAAGACGCGAACTGGCTGAGTCAATTCAGTGTCTAGCTTTGCACTTGGCTAGCTAACAGTAGCTTCTAGGGGTAAGTCGTAACCTACATCTGTGTTTTGTTTTTTACATAATGATAGCCCAAGTCGTTCAGGGAATTCGGGATATGGGTGACTAGTTAACGTTAGTTTGGCTCTCTCTGTGTGTTCGTGCCGTTCGTGCTGCGCCTAGTTAGCTAGCTGAGTTAGTCTACTCCTAGAAAACATTGAACCGCTGTAGTTTACAACAATTATAGTTTCTGAGGTGGAAGTGGGAGATTTATATTTGGGAGTTGTGGTGAGGGAGGCCCCCCTCTCTCCTTTCCCAGATGTTTAGTTCATTTCATTCTGATCTCCTCTGCATTATTGTAGCCATTTGCTGCAGCCTGTCAACTATGCCTCTGCCTATCCCTGTTCTCTCCTCTCCGCACAGGCTACACCAAATGCCTCACACCGCGTGGCTGCTGCCTCTCTAACCTGGTGGTCCCTGCACGCACCACTCACCTGGAGTTCCATGTCTCAGGCAGCCTCTGGAACTGCCGTTCTGCTGCCAACAAGGCAGACTTCATCCCAGCCTATGCTACCCTCCAGTCCCTCGACTTCTTGGCGCTGACGGAAACATGGATTACCACTGAAAACACTGCTACTCCTACTGCTCTCTCCTCGTCTGACCATGTGTTCTCGCATACCCCGAGAGCATCAGGTCAGCGGGGTGGTGGCACAGGAATCCTCATATCTCCCAAGTGGACAATTTCAATTTTTCCCCTAACCCATCTGTCTATCTCCTCATTTGAATTCCATGCTGTCACAGTCACTAGCCCTTTTAAGCTTAATATCCTTGTCATCTATCGCCCTCCAGGTTCCCTTGGAGAGTTCATCAATGAGCTTGACGCCTTGATAAGCTCCTTTCCAGAGGATGGCTCCCCCCTCACAGTTCTGGGGGATTTCATCCTCCATACGTCTACACTTGACTCATTTCTCTCTGCCTCCTTCTTTCCACTCCTCTCCTCTTTTGACCTCACCCTCTCACTGTCCCCCCCTACTCACAAGGCAGGCAATACGCTTGACCTCATCTTTACTAGATGCTGTTCTTCTACTAATCTCACTGCAACTCCCCTCCATGACTCCGACCACTACTTTGTATCCTTCTCTCTCTCGCTCTCCTCCAACACTACTCACTCTGCCCCTACACAGATGGTAATGAGCCGTCGCAACCTTCGCTCTCTCTCTGCCGCTACTCTCTCCTCTTCCATCCTATCATCTCTTCCCTCTGCTCAATCCTTCTCCCTCCAATCTCCTGATTCTGCCTCCTCAACCCTCCTCTACTCCCTTTCTGCATCCTTTGACTCTCTATGTCCCCTATCCTCCCGGCCGGCTCGGTCCTCCCCCTCCAGCTCCGTGGCTTGATGACTCATTGCGAGCTCACAGAACAGAGCTCCGTGCAGCTGAGCGGAAATGGAAGAAAACTAGACTCATTGCGGACCTGGCATCTTTTCACTCCCTCCTCTCTACATTTTCTTCATCTGTTTCTGCTGCTAAGGCCACTTTCTACCACTCTAAATTCCAAGCATCTGCCTCTAACCCTAGGAAGCTCTTTACCACATTCTCCTCCCTGCTGAATCCCCCCCCCCCCCACCCCCTCCTCCATCTCTGTGGATGACTTCGTCAACCACTTTGAAAAAAAGGTTGACGACATCCGATCCTCGTTTGTTAAGCCAAATGACACTGCTGGTCCTGCTCACACTGCCCTACCCTATGCTTTTACTTCTTTCTCCCCTCTCTCTCCAGATAAAATCATGCGTCTTGTGACGGCAGGCCGCCCAACAACGTGCCCGCTTGACCCTATCCCCTCCTCTCTTCTCCAGACCATCTCCGCAGACCTTCTCCCCTACCTCACCTCGCTGATCAACTCATCCTTGATCGCTGGCTATGTCCCTTCCGTCTTCAAGAGAGCGAGAGTTGCACATCTTCTCAAAAAAACAACACTCGATCCCTCTGATGTCAACAACTACAGACCAGTATCCCTTCTTTCTTTTCTCTCCAAAACTATTGAGCGTGCCGTCTCTAGCCAACTCTCTTGCTATCTCTCTCAGAATGACCTTCTTGATCCAAACCAGTCAGGTTTCAAGACTGGTCATTCAACTGAGACTGCTCTTCTCTGTGTCACGGAGGCTCTCTGCACTGCTAAAGCTAACTCTCTCGCCTCTGCTCTTATACTTCTAGACCTGTCTGCTGCCTTTGATAATGTGAACCTTAAGATCCTCCTCTCCACCCTCTCCAAGCTGGGCATCTCCGGCGCAGCTCACTCTTGGATTGCGTCCTACCTGACCGGTCGCTCCTACCAAGTGGCGTGGCGAGAAGCTGTCTCCGCACCACATGCTCTCACCACTGGTGTCCCCCAGGGCTAAGTTCTAGGCCCTCTCCTATTCTCGCTATACACCAAGTCACTTGGCTCTGTCATATCCTCACATGGCCTCTCCTATCATTGCTACTCTGACGATACACAACTAATCTTCTCCTTTCCCCCTTCTGATAACCAGGTGGCGAATCGCATCTCTGCATGTCTGGCAGACATATCAGTATGGATGACGGATCACCACCTCAAGCTGAACCTTGGCAAGACGGAGCTGCTCTTCCTCCCGGGGAAGGACTGCCCGTTCCATGATCTCACCATCACGGTTGACAACTCCGTTGTGTCCTCCTCCCAGAGTGCGAAGAGCCTTGACGTGACTCTGGACAACACCCTGTCGTTTTCTGCTAACATCAAGGCGGTGACCCGATCCTGTAGGTTCATGCTCTACAACATTCGGAGAGTACGACCATGCCTTACACAGGAAGTGGCACAGGTCCTAATCCAGGCACTTGTCATCTCCCTTCTGGATTACTGCAACTCGCTGTTGGCTGGGCTCCCTGCCTGTGCCATTAAACCCCTACAACTCATCCAGAATGCCGCAGCCCGCCTGGTGTTCAACCTTCCCAAGTTCTCTCACGTCACCCCGCTCCTCCGCACACTCCACTGGCTTCCAGTTGAAGCTCGCATCTGTTACAAGACCATGGTGCTTGCCTATGGAGCTGTGAGGGGAACGTCACCTCCGTACCTTCAGGCTCTGATCAGTCCCTACATCCAAACGAGGGAATTGCATTCATCCACCTTTGGCCTGCTGGCTCCCTTCCTCTGTGGAAGCATAGTTCCCGCTCAGCCCAGTCAAAACTGTTCGCTGCTCTGGCACCCCAATGGTGGAACAATCTCCCTTACGATGCCAGGACAGCGGAGTCACTCACCACCTTCCGGAGACATTTGAAACCCCACCTCTTTAAGGAATACCTGTAATAGGATTAAGTAATCCTTCTACCCCCCCTTACCCCCAACCCACCCCCCCACCCCCCTAAAAAAAAAAAAAAAACATTGTAAATTGATTGTACTACTGGCTATAAGGTGAATGCACCAATTTGTAAGTCGCTCTGGATAAGAGCGTCTGCTAAATCACGTAAATGTAAATATTGTCCTTGTTTGAGTATTTCGATCTCTACATATCCCCCAAATGCTTCTAGAAGAAAAGAAAAGACCAAACAGTATCTTTTGCAAAACAACACATTAAAATTAAAACATCAATATCAACTAAGAATATAAAAAATTATATATAGTGATATATGAATCACATTATCCTATTTCCCCCTTTTGATTCATAACAAAATACTAAAATCACACTAATATTGAAAAACATTTGAAAAATGATCAAATAATCAAAAAGGATATTTATCCATCAATACTCCATCCAGTCCACTTGTCCCACTTCATCCAGATCAGGAACAGTCAACAACGGCATCTGAGTTATGTCTCCAGGCATCACTACTCCAACCCATCTCAATATCATAGCTTTCTCAAAGGTCAGTAACAAATTACAAAAGAAAAACATCACACACAGTGCTATCAAAGCTGCTATTAAAATCTGAACTATCACTGCTCCCACTGGGCCTAACTAATCTTGCAAACAAGACTTCGCTGACCATCCAGCTCCTTCAGATCTACCAAATGCATCCCTTATATTCTTCAATGATTCTTTAACACTAGTGATATTATCTGAACTATCTGGAATCAAAGTATATCTAATATTATCAATATGATCTTCCCAAATTTTACACCATACCATGGAAAAATCCCCACTTCTCTCTTATACTTATCCTCCAATGATAGGCTTCCCAGACTATGAAATTCCTCTAAAATTGGTGCTGGAGATATCTGCTCCCTTGTAATCAAATGCAATATATTTATGGCTTTAATAACTATCAATGTTGAAAAAGTTAAATTGCTTCTCACTGTTGTTATAATAGACTGAAGTGTTGATGTCCTTGTTGTTACTTCATCCATTCTCCCTAAGACTTTTAACTCCTTACTTGTATTTCCATCTATCACCACTAGTTTCACTCTCTCTTCCTACTAACATTGAAACTTAGCTTACTGTCCTAGAGTTCCTTCCACCCTAGTTCTCCTAACTTTTTTAATCTAATGTTTTCTCCTAACTTTTAAAAACCCTTTCCACTGATTTATTCACAAAATCCTTTACCACCAATTTTTTGAATATGTGATCGGGTAATCCCCACCTGCTTCTGACTTCTTTACACACAGACTTGGCAAACGATTAAACATATTTTAGCCTAGTTTGAAATATCTTTCCCCTCTTGGTGTAGGAATGTAACCCAGAATAACAGTCACCCCCTTTTAACTTTATTTTTCAGACAGATTGTCTAATAGGCAGTCTAATAGATTCCCCAAAACCCTACTCTTTTAAAATCTTCTACCAGACAGCAGTCTAGTGTACATTTTATTGTACAGTTCAATTTACACAATGCATCTCTTCCCAACAATGCAATAGGTATATGTTCTTATACCAGTATGGGCATTTTAATTTCTCTTTGATTTTTATAGCCGAGCTCAATTGGTTCCTTAAGAGTAATCAACTGTTTTACTCCCTCAAATCCCTATCCTAATTAGTTAATTTTATAGTGAGATGTGTAACCTCTTTAGGCTCAACACAGATAAAAGCTTTTCCACTATTTACCTCTCCTCGTCCTTTGTTTTCATTTCAATTGTTAGATATTTTTTCTCCCTAATCGGTGCTATCAGCTGACACCCCCCTTCGGATCTTCTAGGCACTCTAGAATCCTTGCTCCTTTAAGGGTTCACCTGTCCTTTATCTTCCTCAGAAATTCCCTCTTTCCAGGAACTATCTATGGATATGGAACAACTTTTACCTCTAGTTGTGGCTGGTACAATTGCATTTGACCTTGTTCAGTTGAAGCTGTAGCAGTGATTGTTTATTTGGTTCACTCTGATTCTTCATAACCAAAGCTTCTCTTCTCCTTCTAATTCTCCACCAGTTGTATTTGATTGAGTTTTCTGAGAGTTTCTTGGTCCTGCGCTTTCTTGTTGTTGACATATCAGTATTCTTCAAAAGGATATATTCTAAGTTCTGTTCTCGAAATATCATCTTCCATCATCTTCTTACTAGTGGCCTTTTTCCTTGGCCTCAATGTATATTTTTCTCAAATTCTTGGGATTCTTTTCTCAGCAGTTTCTTCTTCTCTTATGTATCTTCAGCTTCTTGAGCTGTTCCTCCAGTTCTCTTACTTCTCCTAAATCATTCGCTTTATCCAGGCATGATACGCATCGGTCTATATCTCTTTCTATTTCTTCTGTGCTAGTCATTGTTGGATAAAATCCTCTTGAATATGAAGCACCTTTAATCTCCAAGTCTTCATCTTTGTCTTCATCTTTCCGAACCTCATTCTTCTCTTAGTTTCCAGACATCTCTGTTTTTTCTTACTTCTGGAGTTTTGGATTAATTTTTTATGGTCGTTTCTGCTTGTCCTCTCTCTATTATTTGTTCATCATCTCTGATGCAATAATCACCCTCCTGGCTGATCACCGGAAAATGAGGATAGACGTCCTTAAGCTCTACTTCCTTCTCATAAGGTGGGGGTCTTTTTCCTGAATCCGTATGAGAGAAAGGTGTACTAACTTCTGCCCTTAGTTTTTTCTGTCGCCTTTCCTTGTTTCACAATTTTCTCTATACCTTTGTTTATTTTATCGCTGGAATATTTTATCAGTTTTTGTCTGAGAATGAAGGACAACTTAAGAACACCCAGCTCTCTTTGTCTCTTTTCTTTATGTTGTTCCCTTTTTTCCCATTATTTTGATCTGCTTTATGAATTGACAGAAGCACTTTCATTATCTTGATTATGTCAGGGTAAAGAATCCCTGACATAATGAAGAAAAATAATTAATATATATATTTTTTTAAATTAAACTATTAATCAATACATTTACGAATAATCACTAAATAAACATCCTCTCAGGTTCCACTTAAAAACATGAACAAAGTCATAATCTTAATACACTACACTGTCTTTCTGAGTGCATGCTTCCGGGTGTGTGTGTGTGTGTGTGTGTGTGTGTGTGTGTGTGTGTGTGTGTGTGTGTGTGTGTGTGTGTGTGTGGAGCCTTTCTCTCCTACGTCTAGTTCAGAGTGCCATTCTACCAAAATATATCATCAGTCTTCAGAGTTCCTTAAACAGCATTGACTACAAAGAGCCTTTTTCACAGATCCAGTACTCTGGATATGAACAATGATAGTCCCACCATTCTCCTTGGCCTGATGACCAGTAATGTACCACCAAACAGTTCTCCACTCCACCACCATTAGACTCTCCACTCCTCCAATAGCTGCAGTAGAAACAACAGAGTTAGACTGGCCTCTCTCTCAGAACCTAGAGTATGAACAACACAGGGAATCAGTCCTACTCCTTACACTGTGGTCAGTGTTATTACAGAGCAGTAGTCTTTTACCTTGGGGTGGTCAGTGTTATTAGAGCAGTAGTCTCTTACCTTGGGGTGGTCAGTGTTATTATAGAGCAGTAGTCTCTTACCTTGGGGTGGTCAGTGGTGTGCCGTCCACCATTTCCAGGTCCCCTCAGTAACAGAGTCAGTCATACCAATCCAGGCTCTCTTGTTGAGGCCAAAGAGAAACTCCTGTTGGTGAGAAAAATACTGATATTGCCAACTGCAATAGACTACATGTGTTAAATACTGGAAGATACATTACTGACCAAGGGATTCTCTCTCTCTCTGTCTCTCTCTCTGTCTCTCTCTCTGTCTCTCTCTGTCTCTCTCTGTCTCTCTGTCTCTCTGTCTTTCTCTGCCTCTCTGCCTCTCTGTCTCTCTCTCGCTCGCTCTCTCTCTCTCTCTCTCTCTCTCTCTCTCTCTCTCTCTCTCTCTCTCTCTCTCTCTCTCTCTCTCTCTCTCTCTCTCTCTCTCTCTCTCTCTCTCTCTCTCTCTCTCTCTCTCTCTCTCTCTCTCTCTCTGTCTCTCTCTCTCTCTCTCTCTCTCTCTCTCTCTCTCTCTCTCTCCTCTCTAGACTCACACTCACACTCACACCTGTTCCTCCTTGCTGTTTATGATCACCAGGTCTGCTCCTTTCTTTAGAGAATCCATTCTACTCTCCTCCTAGGTTTTCATCTCATTAGACAGGAAGTAACAGCTGGATCCCAACAGCCTCCAACCCTCTGGACAAGTTTTCCAGATTTTCTGACAAATGTTTTGCTCTGTTGAAGAAATATACTTCATATGTGAAATATATAACACCTGTGTATTGTATTGAATAATTGTTTTATGTTGTCATTTAACTATTGGTGAATTCATGATTGTTGTGCACTGCACACAGTGTCCAAGTGCACACTTCAAGTTCCACCCTGGACTCAGGAACAGACGTAACATGTTAAACGTAAATCTGGCTCCCTCCATTTAGTATGATATGTTACGTTTCACATGGTATGTATTCATTTGTGGATATCCATCATCCATTTCATATGATATGTTATGAATTTCACTTTGTTGTGGCTAACGTTAGCTATGTGGCTAGGTTACTAACGTTATCTGGGTTAGGGATGGTATCTGGCTGGTCTCTGTCTTGTGCCAGTCCTGTGGTGTTGTAACAGGCCTCTAACTGGTTTCTCTCATCGTTAGAGCAGGCTGAAAAAAAAAGAAGTTCCTGCATGCGATGTGGCCCAAATGACACCCCATTCCTTCTATAGTGCAGTACCCTTGTCAAAAGTAGTGCACTTTAAAGAAGATAGGGTTCCATTTGAGACACAGCCCTGGTTGTGGTGTGTACAATGTACACCATGTTCAGTGACTTTCACAAGGCCAAGAGCATGAGTTACCATAGTTACTACACAAGTTGCAGTATTTACTCAATTTTATGTGGATGATGTCGACATTCTTTGTTGTGTGTGTCAACAATATTGACAAACTACTGGTCCCACAAGTCTGAATTGTGATCCTTGAATTGTGAGTACATAACTACAGTGTGATAATGAAATGCAAATCTGTCCTATGGGCCCTGGTCAAAAGTAATGCATAACAGTACATTCAGAAAGTATTCAGACCCCTTTCCTTTTTCCACATTGTGTTACGTTACAGCCTTATTCTAAAATGGATTAAATAAAAAATGTTCCTCATTAATCTACACACAATACCCCATAATGATAAAGCAAAAACACTTTTTTCTCAAACATTTTTGTACATTTATTACAAATAAAAAAAACAGAAATACCTTATTTACATAAATATTCAGACCCTTTGCTATGAGACTCGAAATTGAGCTCAGGTGCATCCGGTTTCAATTGTTAATCCTTGAGATCTTTCTACAACTTGATTGGAGTCCACCTGTGGTAAATTCAATTGATTGGACATGATTTGGAAAGGCACACACCTGTCTATATAAGGTCCCACAGTTGACAGCGCATGTCAGAGCAAAAACCAAGCCATGAGGTCGAAGGAATTATTATTATTATTATTATTATTGTCCATAGAGCTCAGAGAGAGGATTGTGTCGAGGCACAGATCTGGGGAAGGGTACCAAAACTTTTCTGAAGCATTGAAGGTCCCCAAGAACACAGTGGCCTCCATCATTCTTAACCCTTGTGTGGTGTTAATGTTTTTGTTATTCACACAATGTTCACAGGTCTGATGGACCCACAGCATTTTTGGGATTTTAGAACAATACAGCCATAACAATTTACGTAAATATACTTAATACTTAGATTTTGACTTATATCAATTACAAGCAGTATAGACATCATACATGGTTAATATTTGCCATTTACTTCTGCTAGATCACATTTATCAAAAGCAATATTATTTTTGTTTTGATAAAATGTGATTTTTGTAAACAAAAATCAATTATAATCAAGACATGAGTGGAATAAATCATGTTTATCTTGAACAAATATAAATGAAACAAGATTTTCATCACTATTTGATGTTAATTGCTTTGAATTGAACATATTGGAAGGACACATTCTACATACAGTATTTTATAGAAATGATAAATGAGCCCAATCGAACAGAAATTTAGGCCGGTTTACACCCCACATGAGGGACACATTTTTACTGTGTGTGTCGCAAATGTATTTCTTGCACTTGATGCATGTGTACTGTCTTCCTGTCCTTCTTGGGTACACACACATTGCAACACTTCTTCTTCTTGTTGCTACCAGCTGCAATCTAGAATGATGAAAACACTTAGTTCTGGAAATGTACTAACAACTCACTCAGTCACTCCGTCACTCCGTCACTCACTCACTCACTCACTCACTCACTCACTCACTCACTCACTCACTCACTCACTCACTCAGTCACTCACTCACTCACTCACTCACATAGACTACCAGTGAAAAGTTTGGACACACCTACTCATTCAAGGGTTTTTTTCTTTTCTTTTTACAATGTTTTTTTACATTGTAGAATAATAGTGAAGACATCAAAACTATGAAATAACACATATGGAATCATGTAGTAACCCAAAAAGTTTTAAACAAATCAAAATATATTTTATATTTGAAATTCTTGAAATAGCCACCCATTGCCTTGATGACAGCTTTGCACACTCTTGGCATTCTCTCAACCAGTTTCATGAGGTAGTTACCTGGAATTCATTTCAATTAGCAGGTGTGCCTTCTTAAAGTTTAATTTGTGGAATTTCTTTCCTTCTTAATTCATTTGAGCCAATCAATTATGTTGTGAGAAGGTAGAGGGGGTATACAGAAGATAGCCCTATTTGGTAAAAGACCAAGTCCATATTAAAGGCAATAACAGCTCAAATAAGCAAAGATAATGATAGATTAATTTGTATTTTAAGAATAATGACTAAAGGAATATGACACCGGACGGGACTGAAAATCCAGATGGGGGGTAAAGAGAAACAAAGACATCACCATTTATCAATTGGAGATAGTAGTAATGTGACAGTCTTAAGTTCGGAAGCACAGGAGAGAATTTTGAACCTTACAGCCCCTGTAACCGATGTGTGGTGGGCGTGTGCCAGTAAAGGCAGTATAAGGCAGAGAATACCAAAAGGGTGGCTGGATACGTGCGCCCTGGTTCTACTGATTCAGCTAGTTTGAACTAGTCACCAGGAACCAAGGAAAGGGTTAAACAGACGTAGGAGGAGTTTTAACAAGAAGGAGAATAGCCCTATTTAGATGGATGCGATTGGGATACCAAGGGGGGTATCGGATGGATAACAAGCTATGAAAGAATTAGGTGAAGGGTTTACTACCACGTTCTTTTGGTGGGTGACAATAAACAAAATTGTGAAGTGGATTAATTATATCTATTACGACCAACAACGATTTATTGGCGGGACTAGGGATGCAGTAAAAGGGATTTCTGAAATTATCCGCCATCCCACTCATGATTTAGTAAAAGAGGTTGTCTCTAGATCAGGCAGAAAGGGCCAATGTCTATAGAATGATAAGCCATTGTTGCACATTTATCCCTAGCAACACCACACTGGATGGGACAGTCACCAGAGCTCTTGCAGAATTAACTGCACTAAGTGAAGAATGAACTGAGAAATCAGAAGTTAGTACATCGTGGATAGGGTGGTTTGATGAAATGTTTGCTAAATGGAAAACCATAGCAGCCACCATTTTAGGGGCGGTCAGTGTTTGTATGGGTATTCTTGTATTATGTGGTTGTTGTCTTGTTCCCTGTGTCCGAGGATTGGTGAGTACGGCGTTGGTGAAATGCAGTATCTCAACAATGATGAGAGATGGACCGACTCCGGACTCTGACCAGGGGAATGAAAAAAGCGATCCTCCAGACTTGGTGGATGACGAGGATTTTGACCCTGAAAGACCGCCATTGGATGAAATGTTTATTAGTTCTGACGTAATCTCTGAGATTAATCATGCTTGTAAATACATTTATCCTGAATGTGAAAACATTTAGTCAAAGGGGTGGATTGATAGATTAATTTGTATTTTAAGAATAATGACTAAAGGATTTCACCCCAAATACAGTATAAATGTGTGAGGTGTTAGAGTTATAATGTAGTGTGAACCCACTAACAGAGGGGGGGAGTTAGAAACAGTTGAAAGCATTCCAGTGTGAAGGGGGCTAAGAAACGGTTTAAAGGTGGGCAGAGCAAAGTGCCTTTGTGTGTCAAGGGATATAAAAGCTGTATGTATGTTTTTTGGCGCCAGAGCTCTCCATGATTAAAAATACAGATTATTCTTGCTGGTTGCGGACCTTTGTTTAATTCATGATTAAACCAGAGAATTTACACCCTCTGGGAATTATTCAGAGCATTAAGTTTGATTAATTAGAGATAGAAATTCTCGTGACAGATAAACAACCATCATTACTTTAAGACATGAAGCCAGTCAATACGGAAAATTTCAAGAACTTTGAATGTTTCTTCAAGTGAAGTCGCATAAACCATCAAGAGCTATGATGAAACTGTCTCTCATGAGGACCGCCACAGGAATGGAAGACCCAGAGTAACCTCTGCTGCAGAGGATAAGTTCATTAGAGTTACCAGCCTCAGAAATTGCAGCCCAAATATATGCTTCACAGAGTTCAAGTAACAGACACATCTCAACATCAACTGTTCAGAGGGTATTGTGTGAATCAGGCCTTCATGGTCGAATTGCTGCAAAGAAACCACTACTAAAGGACACCAATAAGAAGAAGAGACCTGCTTGGGCCAAGACACACGAGCAATGGACATTAGACCAGTGGAAATTTGTCCTTTGGTCTGGAGTCCAAATTTGAGATTTTTGGTTCCAACCGGCGTGTCTTTGTGAGACGTGGTGTGGGTGAACGGATGATCTCCGCATGTGTAGTTCCCACCGTAAAGCATGGAGTAGGAGGTGTTATGGTGTGGGGGTGCTTTTCTGGTGACACGGACTGTGATTTATTTAGAATTCAAGGCACACTTAACCAGCATGGATACCACAGCATTCTGCAGCGATACGCAATCCCATCTGGTTTAGGCTTAGTGGGACTATCATTTGTTTTTCAACAGGACAATGACCCAACACACCTCCAGACTGTGTAAGGGCTATTTTACCAAGAAGGAGAGTGATGGAATGCTGCATCAGATGACCTGGCTTCCACAATCCCCGGGATCAACCAAATTGAGATGGTTTGGGACGAGTCGCACGGCAGAGTGTAGGAAAAGCAGCCAACAAGTGCTCAGCATATGTGGGCACTCCTCAAGACTGTTGGAAAAGCATTCAATGTGAAGCGGGTTGAGAGAATGCCAAGAGTGTGCAAAGCTGTCATCAAGGCAAAGGGTGGCTCTTTGAAGAATCTCTAATTGTTTAACACTTTTTTGGTTACTAGATGGTTCTATGTGTGTTATTTCATAGTTTTGATGTTGTCACTATTATTCTACAATGTACAAAATAATAAAAATAAAGAAAAACCCTTGAATGAGTAGGTGTGTCCAAACTTTTGACTGGTACTGTATATACAGTGGGGAGAACAAGTATTTGATACACTGCCGATTTTGCAGGTTTTCCTACTTACAAAGTATGTTAAAAAAAATCCAGAAAATCACATTGTATGATTTTTAAGTAATTGATTTGCATTTTATTGCATGACATAAGTATTTGATACATCAGAAAAGCAGAACTTAATATTTGGTACAGAAACCTTTGTTTGCAATTACAGAGATCATACGTTTCCTGTAGGTCTTGACCAGGTTTGCACACACTGCAGCACGGATTTTGGCCCACTCCTCCATACAGACCTTCTCCAGATCCTTCAGGTTTCGGGGCTGTCGCTGGGCAATACAGACTTTCAGCTCCCTCCAATTTAAACATTTTATATTGGGCTCAGGTCTGGAGACTGGCCATGCCACTCCAGGACCTTGAGATGCTTCTTACGGAGCCACTCCTTAGTTGCCCTGGCTGTGTGTTTCGGGTCGTTGTCATGCTGGAAGACCTAGCCACGACCCATCTTCAATGCTCTTACTGAGGGAAGGAGGTTGTTGGCCATGATCTTGCGATACATGGCCCCATCCATCCTCCCCTCAATACGGTGCAGTCGTCCTGTCCCCTTTGTAGAAAAGCATCCCCAAAGAATGATGTTTCCACCTCCATGCTTCACGGTTGGGATGGTGTTCTTGGGGTTGTACTCATCCTTCTTCTTCCTCTAAACACGGCGAGTGGTGTTTAGACCAAAAAGCTATATTTTTGTCTCATCAGACCACATTACCTTTTAATTACTTAAAAATCATATAATGTGATTTTCTGGATTTCTGTTTTAGATTCCGTCTCTCACAGTTGAAGTGTACCTATGCTAAAAATTACAGACCTCTACATGCTTTGTAAGTAGGAAAACCTGCAAAATCGGCAGTGTATCAAATACATGTTCTCCCCACTGTAGTTACAGCAGGCGAAGGTAGGAGATTCAGACACACGCATGAAACAACATCACTCAGACTTACTTCCGGTATTGGAGTTGTTGGTTCTGTGGGTCGGGCAGATGGGGTACCAGCATCCTCTTCCTGAATCCTCCTCACGATGGCTGCAGAAGCTGGGGTCCTTGGGATATGTTGCCTCCTCTGGATTTGAGATCTTACCAATGCCTTGCCCAGATCCTCCAGAATGAGCCTTCTCCTCTGGAGCTTCCCTCTGTTCCAATCTGGGTTCATTACCATCCAGATGACAAATGCGTTGAAGAATGTCACAAGTGGCCAGCGTAGGGTTCTTCTTTTGTAGCTGTAGCCAGTCACCAGCTTGTCTAATTTGTCCATCCCTCCTTTTGAGGCATTGTAATCCATTATGATTTCTGGTTTTTTATGTTCCTGGCCACAGATTCTCCCATCCCTATGCAGCGTACTCATGAGTACCACATTTATGCCTTTCTTTGGCACGTAGGACACTAGAAACGTGTCAGCCATGAACACAAACTTAGAGGAATTGGTAGGCCTGTTCCGTGTATTCAACAGCTGAGGTGGGATCTCTGGCTTGTTTTTTCCATACTGTTCCTACCATCGTCAGTTTCCTCTTGAGGAGCTGCTGTCACAGCTTGTGAGAAGTAAAAAAGTTATCACATGTTGTGGCCACGGAGTCCCAGTGTCACGTCCAGGACAACCCGCATCCCTTGGTTCTTCTCAGGGGCTCCTCCATCTGGCTTCCCCGTATACACTTGCAATTTCCACGCATATGATGAAGCAGGCCCCCATGAAGGGGCAGCGGCCCCTAAATGGCATAAGCTGCTCATCAACAGTAAATGATTTCAAAGGCCCTCTGTGCAGAGATTATTTTTGCCATACTGATTGATATTGGTAAGGATCCACACATGCAAAGCTATTTATTTGTTGTGTCCCTCCCCCAATTTGCACCTGACTGGGGTAGAGTGAGGGAAAATACATACTTTTTTACAATGTATCGAAATATTGTATTGAAATAACATTGTGCAGCTTCCCGCAAGATATTGTGTAGTTTCACACAATACAAAGGGTAAAGAGTGCAATAAAAGTGGGAGACAGACAGGTTCTTGGTGCTAGGTTGAAACAGCAGGCTCAGGAAGGAGGAAGACAGAGTGAAGGCACACAGCAAACATTTTTGCTTCTTTTCACCTACATTATGACACATTCCGGAGGACGTCCTCCAAACTATCAGAGCTCTTGCAACATAAAGTTACATTTTGTCCACCCAATCAAAGGATCAGAGAATGAATCTAGTACTTAAAGCATAAGCTACAGCTAGCTAGCACTGCAGTGCATAAAATGTGGTGAGTAGTTGACTTAAAGAGAGAGAAAGGCAATAGTTGAACAGTTTTGTACAAATTCATTTATTTTAAAAGGAAGGAGAAGCGAGAGAGAGAGAAGGAGCTAACTATATTTTGTTGTATTTTTTTCCCACTTTGACTTAGCTAGCGAATGCAGCCTTCTAGTTTAGCTTCAAACAGAGAGGGATGACATGTTAGCTAGCTGGCTATGGCTGTCCAACACTGGAACTCTTCCAAGTCAAGGTAAGGTTTATAAATGTCACCGGGGCCCGCTGGAGTAACTGCTAAACTGCTTGCTGACTGTACACTGTACTGCACGATTGTGGTGGGTTTACTAACGCATTAGTTCTAGTAGCTATGTTGACTAGCTATGACATTAGCTAAAATGGTGACAATGATGTATGCTGTGTGTAGCGGTTAGCGGTTATGATATGGTTTGAGTACTACACATTGACTGTAGTACTCCCGCTGGGAAAACACTGGAACACTGCTATTCTCTCTGCGGCAAGTCAGATCACGACTTCATTTTGCTCCTCCATTCCTATAGGCAGAAACTAAAACAGGAAGTACCCGTGCAAAGGTTTATTCAACGCTGGTCTGACCAATCAGAATCCATGCTTCAAGATTGTTTTGATCATGCGGGCTGGGATATGTTCTGGGTAGCCTTGGAGAATAACATTGATGTACACATGGACACGGTGACTGAGTTCATCAGGAAGTGTATAGGGGATGTTGTTCCCATTGTGACTACTAAAACCTACCCAAACCAGAAACCGTGGATAGATGGCAGCATTCACGCTAAAATGAAAGCACGAACCACCGGATTTAACCATGGCAAGGTGACTGGGAATATGGTCTAATACAAAGAGTGTAGTTATTCCCTCCGTAAGGCAATCAAACAGGCAAAACGTCAGTACAGAGACAAAGTGGAGTCGCAATTCAACAGCTCAGACACAAGACGTTTGTAGCAGGGTCTACAGACAATCACGGATTACAAAGGGAAAAACACTTTCTTTACCAGCTTTGAGGATAACACAGTCCCATCGACACGGCCCACTCCCAAGGACTGTGGGCTCTCGTTTTCTGCGGCCGAAGTGAATAAGACATTTAAGCATGTTAACCCTCGCAAGGCTGCCGGCCCAGACAGCATCCCTAGCCGCTTCCTCAGAGCATGCGCTGACCAGCTGGCTGGAGTGTTTACGGACATATTCAATCTCTCACTATCCCAGTCTGCTATCCACACTTGTTTCAAGATGGCCACCATTGTTCCTGTACCCAAGCAAGCAAAGGTAACTGAACTAAATGACTATCGCCCCGTAGCACTTACTTCTGTCATCATGACGTGCATTGAGAGGCTAGTTAAGGATCAATCACCTTTACCTTACCTGACACCCTAGACCCACTTCAATTTGCTTACCGCCACAATAGATGCACAGACGATGCAATCGCCATTGCACTGCACACTGCTTTATCCCATCTGGACAAGAGGAATGCTGTTCATTGACTATAGCTCAGCCTTCATCACCATAGTATCCTCCAAGCTCATCATCAAGCTTGGGGCCCTGAATCTGAACCCTGCCCTGTGCAACTTGGTCCTGGACTTCCTGATGGGCCGACCCCAGATGGTGAAGGTAGGAAACAACACCTCCACTTCACTGATCGTCAACACAGGGGCCACACAAGGATGAGTGCTCAGCCCCCATGTTCACCCATGACTGCGTTGCCAAGCTTTACTTATTTAATATGCATATACTGTATTCTATTCTAGTCAAAGCCACTCCGACATTGCTTGTCCTAATATTTATATATTTATTAATTCCATTATTTTACTTTTAGATTTGTGTGTATTGTTGTGAATTGTTAGATATTACTGCACTGTTGGAGCTAGGAACAGAAGCATATTGGATACACCCGCAATAAAGTCTGCTAAATATGTGTATGTGACCAATACAATTTGATTTGATTTGATTTACTGGGAAAGGTATTTTTTCGCCTGGTCACAGACAGCTGATGTGTTGTTGCACTGAAGTCCACAAGTGAAAGTAAAAGGAGGAGGGCGCGTGAAGATGATGCGAGAAGGAATCATACATCATGCTGTTTGCATGTGGCTGCTATGAAAGTAAACCGTGTTTGGGTGTGATCAGGGGTGCATTCATTCTGCCGATTCTGTTGAAAAATGTTTTTGAAATGGAAGAAAATGGAACGAAACGGGGATAAACATACCTGATTGTGTCTAATAGAAACTCTTGTTTGCAACTGTTGGACTAACGATTACACCCTAGACCAGCTAGATACAGGCAAGAGTGTGCAAGGTGGGAAAAGTGTCACCGTCTGTAACCTTGATTACTCCATTTTGTCTCTTGACCTGTGTGCACCTACGTTGTAAACTTTCATTCATAGGCTAGGTTGTAGCAACCTCATGATACTGTAGGTATAGGGAAAATGTGTGTATCATGTAGTAGCCTAAAACTATCGATGATACATAGAGCTGGGTGAATGGAATATGAACACACAGCAGCCCCAGAAACACTGCAGCAACTCTGGAGGATCTCTTCCCTGTGCTATCAGGCTCTGTGGACAGACAAAATATATTGGTAAAAAAATTAAAAGAGAACAAAACAAAAGAGAATGAGAAATGGTATTTGTGTGTGTTACCTGTTGGCTGATTTCCTGGTTGGCTCGTTGGCGTGGTAATGGAGTCTGCTGCCTCTTCTCTCTTGGTGCTGGTCTCACCGTCTCTCAGGGTGTCTGCACTGACGTAGATATCCACAATCCTCTCCTCCATCTTATCTCTGTCAAATTTGACCTTTTGGTAATATCTGGCTTGGTATAGACAGCCTCAACAATGTTTTTTGACTATAGCTACAGTGCCTTACATGCTGATCAAACCGCTTGCATTACGTGTGTGAGCGTTGCAAAATACATTTAAAAGTACATGTTATTCAATAATTTCATTCAAACTGCTTGAGCCTGTCGATGAGAGTCTGTGTAGCCAGGCTTGGTTCTATTTTTGACTCTTGACGCGGTGCAAGTCCCGCCTCTCCCATCTCCTCATTGTTTTTTTGGAGCATATACCCATTTGAGTGATTGAAAGATGAACTGAGGTCCACACTCCAGTCCAGTTGGTGGTGGTAATGCACCTTTAAAGTTGGTTGCCAATCGCCATATAAAGTCCACAGAAGAAGAAGAAGAAGAAGAAGAAGAAGAAGAAGAAGAAGAAGAAGAAGAAGAAGAAGAAAAAAAAGACTGAAGGAGGAGAGATCACTAGAAACTAACTACATTTCCCCTTTTTATCAGTGGATTAATTGTCGGAGTAGAGAACACACAATTTTGTGTGAGTCAAAATTCTACCAAGATCCAGGAAAAAAAGGACCTTCTGCATTTCAGGTAAAATAACAACCCAATGTTTATATCCAAGGTCAAATTAGCTAGCAACAATAAGATAGCTAGCTTAATGTCCATTAATATTTCATGTGTTAGCGACCTGTCCCCAAATTAATATAATTGGTTCAGAGTTCATTTTGATATTTCAACCTGTGTGTCCTAATCGCTTTTGGTGTGGATGGACAAAATCAACATGCGTGCGATGCCACACGTGGACACCCGCGTGCCTGGTGTAGTCAGCATGTTAAAGTACGCAAGACAATTTCACTGGTTCAAGAGTATATCTCTGCCCTGTGTCAGTGTCTGAAACGAACTGCTTTTGACCCTGTTGTAGGTGGGGGTTATCCCCAGCACACAGGAAGTATAAAATATCAAAAGAGGAAGATGGCAACAATATTTACATGGACTTGTGGAACAGAAACATGTCCTGGCTGGTTATAGTTGGGACACTTTCTTCTCTACATTTACATTTACGTCATTTAGCAGACGCTCTTATCCAGAGCGACTTACAAATTGGTGGATTCACCTTATAGCCAGTGGGATAACCACTTTACAATATGTTTTTTTCTTTAATTTTTTCTTTGGGGTGGGGTAAGGGGGGGTAGAAGGATTACTTTATTCTATCCCAGGTATTCCTTAAAGAGGTGGGGTTTCAAGTGTCTCTGGAATGTGGTGAGTGACTCCGCTGTCCTGGCGTCGTGAGGGAGCATGTTCCACCATTGGGGTGCCAGAGCAGCGAACAGTTTTGACTGGGCTGAGCCGGAACTGTGCTTCCGCAGAGGTAGGGGGGCCAGCAGGCCAGAGGTGGATGAACGTAATGCCCTCGTTTGGGTGTAGGGACTGATCAGAGCCTGAAGGTACGGAGGTGCCGTTCCCCTCACAGCTCCGTAGGCAAGAACCATTGTCTTGTAGCAGATGTGAGCTTCAACTGGAAGCCAGTGGAGTGTGCAGAGGAGCGGGGTGACATGAGAGAACTTGGGAAGGTTGAACACCAGACGGGCTGCAGCATTCTGGATGAGTTGTAGGGGTTTAATGGGACAGGCAGGGAGCCCAGCCAACAGCGAGTTGCATTAATCCAGACTGGAGATAAAGTGCCTGGATTAGGACCTGTGCCACTTCCTGTGTAAGGCAGGGTCGTACTCTCCGAATGTTGTAGAGCATGAACCTACAGGATCGTGTCACCGCCTTGATGTTAGCGGAGAACGACAGGGTGTTGTCCAGGGTCACGCCAAGGCTCTTTGCACTCTGGGAGGAGGACACAACGGAGTTGTCAACCGTGATGGCGAGATCATGGAACGGTAGTCCTTCCCCAGCTCCGTCTTGCCGAGGTTCAGCTTGAGGTGGTGATCCGTCATCCACACTGATATGTCTGCCAGACATGCAGAGATGCGATTCGCCACCTGGTTATCAGAAGTGGGAAAGTAGAAGATTAGTTGTGTGTCGTCTGCGTAGCAATGATAGGAGAGGCCATGTGAGGATATGACAGAGCCAAGTGACTTGGTGTATAGCGAGAATAGGAGAGGTCCTAGAACTGAGCCCTGGGGAACACCAATGGTGAGAGCACGTGGTGCGGAGACAGATTCTCGCCATGTCACTTGGTAGGAGCCACCGGTCAGGTAGGACGCAATCCAAGAGTGAGCCGCGCCGGAGATGCCCAACTCGGAGAGGGTGGAGAGTGGGATCTGATGGTTCACAGTATCAAAGGCAGCAGACAGGTCTAGAAGGACAAGAGCAGAGGAGAGAGAGTTAGCTTTAGCAGTGCGGAGAGCCTCCGTGACACAGAGAAGAGCAGTCTCAGTTGAATGACCAGTCTTGAAACCTGACTGGTTTGGGTCAAGAAGGTCATTCTGAGAGAGATAGCAAGAGAGTTGACTAAAGACGTTACGCTCAAGAATTTTGGAGAGAAAAGAAAGAAGGGATACTGGTCTGTAGTTGTTGACATCGGAGGGATTGAGTGTAGGTTTTTTGAGAAGGGGTGCAACTCTCGCTCTCTTGAAGATGGAAGGGACATAGCCAGCGGTCAAGGATGAGTTGATGAGCAAGGTGAGGTTAGGGAGAAGGTCACCGGAGATGGTTTGGAGAAGAGAGGAGGGTATAGGGTCAAGCGGGCAGGTTGTTGGGCGGCCGGCTATCACAAGTCGCAAGATTTCATCTGGGGAGAGAGGGGAGAAAGAAGTCAAAGCATAGGGTAGGGCAGTGTGAGCAGGACCAGCAGTGTCATTTGACTTAACAAACGAGGATCGGATGTTGTCAACCTTCTTTTCAAAATGGCTGACAAAGTCATCCACAGAGAGGGAGGAGGGGGGGAGGGGGAGGAGTATTCGGCAAGGAGGAGAAGGTGGCAAAGAGCTTCCTAGGTTTAGAGGCAGGAATGCTTGGAATTTAGAGTGGTAGAAAGTGGCTTGAGCAGCAGAAACAGAGGAAGAAAATGTAGAGAGGAGGGAGTGAAAAGATGGCAGGTCCGCAGGGAGTCTAGTTTTCCTCCTTTTCCGCTCGGCTGTGAGCTCGCAATGAGTCGTCAAGCCACGGAGCAGGAGGGGAGGACCGAGCAGGCCGGGAGGATAGGGGACATAGAGAGTCAAAGGATGCAGAAAGGGAGGAGAGGAGGGTTGAGGAGGCAGAATCAGGAGATTGGAGGGAGAAGGATTGAGCAGAGGGAAGAGATGATAGGATGGAAGAGGAGAGAGTAGCGGGAGAGAGAGAGCGAAGGTTGCGACGGCGCATTACCATCTGAGTAGGGGCAGAGTGAGTAGTGTTGGAGGAGAGCGAGAGAGAAAAGGATACAAAGTAGTGGTCAGAGACATGGAGGGGAGTTGCAGTGAGATTAATAAAATAACAGCATCTAGTAAAGATGAGGTCAAGCGTATTGCCTGTCTTGTGAGTAGGGGGGGGACAGTGAGAGGGTGAGGTCAAAAGAGGAGAGGAGTGGAAAGAAGGAGGCAGAGAGAAATGAGTCAAAGGTAGACGTTTGGTGGTTAAAGTCACCCAGAACTGTGAGGGGTGAGCCATCCTCAGGAAAGAAACGTATCAAGGCGTCAAGCTCATTGATGAACTCTCCAAGGGAACCTGGAGGGCGATAAATGACATGGATGTTAAGCTTGAATGGGCTAGAGACTGTGACAGCATGGAATTCAAATGAGGAGATAGACAGATGGGTCAAGGGAAAAAGAGAGAATGTCCACTTGGGAGAGATGAGGATTCCTGTGCCATCACGCCGCTAACCAGATGCTCTCGGGGTATGCGAGAACACATGGTCAGATGAGGAGAGAGCAGTAGGAGTAGCAGTGTTTTCAGTGGTAATCCATGTTTCCGTCAGCGCCAAGAAGTCGAGGGACTGGAGGGTAGCATAGGCTGAGATAAACTCTGCCTTGTTGGCTGCAGAACGGCAATTCCAGAGGCTGCCGGAGACCTGGAACTCCACGTGGGTCGTGCGTGCAGGGACCACCAGGTTAGAGAGGCAGCAGCCAGGCTGTGTGAGGCGTTTGTATAGCCTGTGCGGAGAGGAGAGAACAGGGATAGACAGAGGCATAGTTGACAGGCTACAGAAAATGGCTACAATAATGCAAAGGAGATCGGAATGAAATGAACTAAACATCTGGGAAAGCGAGAGAGCGGGGCCTCCCTCACTTACGTTTCACTGAAACACCCAAATTTAACTCTCCCAACTTCCACCTCAGAAACTATAATTGTTGTAAACTACAGCGGTTCAATGTTTTCTAGAAATAGACTAACTTAGTTTATTCAGCTAGCTAACTTGGTACAGTATTCTTCTGTGAAAACCGTCCAGGGCACCTAGTCCTATGACGCCACAGCCAACTAGCATGCCAGCCTCCAACAACACGGTTTAGCACCAATGCTCGGCCACAACAAACCACCAGTGGGTCAACACGCCAAGCAGATCATACGTGTCCGTGTCTAACGTTGTGGGTTAGTCCCGACAGCTTGAGCGAGTTCGTCGTCAACTTATTCAGCCAGTTAGTTAGCTAGAATAGTTAGCATACTAGCTAGCCATTGCTCTCTGTCAATAAACCAACCCCTCCTCCCACGGCACGAACACACAGAGAGAGCCAAGCTAACGTTAACAAGTCACCCATGTCCCAAATTCCCTTGAACAACTCTGGCTACCAGTATGTAAAAACAAAACACAAATGTAGGTTATAACTTACCCCTAGCAGCTACTGTTAGCTAGCCAAGTGCAAAGCTACTCACTGAATTGACTCAGCCAGTTCGCGTCTGTTCGCTAGGTCGTTCCAGCTAATGTTTAGTTAGCTATCCAGGTAGCAACAAGCTAGCTACATTTCGAGCACAGTACTCAGCTACTTACTACCTAATGTTAACGCTTCAGACAATGAGGTTAGAAAAACAGCTGAATGGTAGGCATTATTGTATGTAATTATTGTAGGCAGCTAGCTGGCGTAATTACAGGTACTCTCAAGCGTAAAACAACTATCCACAGTTGCTAATAGTTACCAGTAGCTACCCGCTAGCTAGTCCAGGTAGTGGGTTAGCTAGCCTCGTGCTTCACCGGGCTCAGCCGAATACAATACTTACCTACAATAATTACATACAATAACCCACGATAACTACCTACAATACCTAACTACAATCTAAATACATAGTTTAAGCTTTACTCTACACCATATAAACCATTTAAGGCAAGCTTACCTCCCGCCAGAGAGAGACACAACCTCACCCGACGACGACGACGCTGACTTAATTTACATTCCTTCTTCTATCACCTTTTTATCTGATTCCTGAGTAACTTCCTGGTCTACTGGGGGAAGTTCCACCCACATACACCAGGTACAAACACCCTCTTATATGGTCTCTTACTGCTCTATATCACTGATTAACATATTGGACGTATTAATGGGACTTTTTTTCCCTGCTGCCTTGGCAGGAACTAATGGCGATCCTAATAAATACAAATACAAAACATACATCTATTTGCATATTTAAAGTGGAATCTGCAGTAACTACATACATTTTTTTGACTTATACATTTATGATATGTACCGATTTGATTCTTGAACACTATAACCTATAAATGCCTCATGGGCTTCTTTAACTGTTGTACCCCATCAGAACCCTAAATATACACTTGTTTTTCTACTATGTTTGCAAACAAAGTAAATGTATACAAACACTATATAGCCTGAAAAGACAGTTACAACTATCATTTTTATATAATGGATGGTCATTCCTTGCATCCATAGCGCTGTTTATGAATTTGAGAGTGGTTACATTTCTTCAGCCCCATCCCCCAGCTTTTTACCAAAACAGGTGTGGGGAGTCCCTTACTTTTAGTTTCAACTGCTGATTGTCCTTTTAAAGGTAAAATCAATAAAAAAACCTGAGACTTCTTATCATTTTTTTTGCAGTGTTTTTGTGTCATGTATTTGTGTAAGTCTTTGTCAGTGTGTGATAGTTTTCTTAGTTCTTACGTGAGCGATGGGTCTCAGTCTTCACTCTACTCATTGCTGTGTTCTGAAATTTCTTCAATAACCTTGTTTTCTTCAACAATCTCGTTTAATGCAATAACCTGTTTGTTGACTCAGTCATCCATCTTAACTAACTTTATGATTACCTTTCTAACTGACTCATAATGGTAATATCTACTGTATGATTACCTTTCTAACTGACTCCTAATGGTAATATCTACTGTATGATTACCTTTCTTACTGTCTCCTAATGGTAATATCTACTGTATGATTATCTTTCTAACTGACTCCTAATGGTAACATCTACTGTATGATTACCTTTCTAACTGACTCCTAATGGTAATATGTACTGTATGATTACCTTTCTAACTGACTCCTAATGGTAATAAATACTGTATGATTGTAACTTCACTGACAAGTAGTTGAGTAGTTGGTCTGATCTGCATCTCTACCTGGTACCTCTGATCTCTGTCTGTGGTCCACTACAGTTGATATAATGTTGTAAGTATCCAATCACCTTCAATCAGGAAGTTAAACATAACAGGATATTCTAAACACAGTGATATAACATGATAGCTGCATGACAAGAAGTAGTGACGAGTGCAGACTTTCACTTCATAAGGCCTGTTTGTGGCATCCCCAGCCTTCAATTGGAGTTCACATTATGGCTCTTAATCTCTCTATGCCAGCCACCGATGGCCATATAGGGGCCCTTTTCTTTTATCTATGCTGTCTGTGTGTGACATCAGTGTGAGGAGTTATTAATGGGAGACCAATGGGGCGGCGCACATTTGGCCCAGCGTCGTCCAGCGTAGGGGAGGGAATGGCCGGCAGGTATGTAGCTCAGTTGGTAGAGCATGGTGTTTGCAACGCCAGGGTTGTGGGTTCGATTCCCACAGGGGGCCAGTATGAAAAAATAGAAAAATAATGTATGCACTCACTAACTGTAAGTCGCTCTGGAGAAGAGCGTCTGCTAAATGACTAAAAATACATTATTCAGAGGTTTGTGTGTGTAGGAAATTGGTCTGTGTTTTTCTCAGAGGTTTTAAAGGGGAACTTCACGTGCGTCCGTGTCTGCCTGTGTGCAGTGTGTCTGTCCTCTCACTACTGTTCTGCCCTCTGTCTGTGTCCAACTGCAGGTGACACTGCCTAAAACCAGCATTTCTGTGTACGGTGGCACTTTACATTTCGGCGCTCGCGAGTTACTGTTCATTCTCTTGAGAGAACAAAGATGAGAAGGAGAACCCGAGGTAAACTTCGTTAGCTTGCTGCTACTGTAGCTAGCTACTTTTGTTAGCCCATGATGACATATTCAGAGTTATTGACCTCACAGTAAGCCAGATTCAAGTAAATTTAGCTACGTTTCAACATGTTGACTCAAAAGCTGCACTGACAGATAGCGTTAAGCTAGCTAAGTAACGCTAGGGACTATCCAGTCTAGCAAATGGTATGACAGTAGATTATTAGCTATCTGGACACTGGACACTAAATCCAACTGCTGGAGCTCTGTTCACCACACGAAAAGTATCACTAACTAACCAATTACTGTCTAATCAATTACTGTCCAAATATGCAAAAAAATATGCAAATAAAGCTATTTAGCTTGCTAACTTGAAGGGCATCAAAGACCAACATGACGTTAGCTACTTTTGGTAACCTGAGCTCAATTAACTGTTGAAAGATCAAAGCTGGATGGCTGCGTTAACATTGTTTTTCCAACTTGTAGAAGATGGACTTACAGAATTTCTTCTTGAGAAAGAGGGAGCTAGAGCTCGAGAGATGGAGCTCAGCAAACACTGAGACGGTCATTCTATTTGCAGGAGTAAGTGATTTTGTGTGTATGTGTGTTTACAATACAATTGCAAATGCACTGATATTATTCTACATCTACATAGAGAGACAGAGGCCCACAGGACAGACAGAGGAGAGTACAGGAGAACAGAGAGAGAGAACAAAGGTATTGTGGTTAGTGATAGGTTGACAGTTCAATGCTCATCAGCTTTAAGATTGAGTTGAACTGCTATTATCATTAAGGAATATAAATTATCTCAGATTTTACCTTTAGCTCAATTAAATTAAACATAATTTGCCAGTTTTCCTGTTCTTCACATTGCTTATTTGTGTGTGTGTGTGTGTGTGTGTGTGTGTGTGTGTGTGTGTGTGTGTGTGTGTGTGTGTGTGTGTGTGTTCAGAATGCTGATACTATTCCATCTTTGTAATAATATAAAGTAATAATATAAAGGATCTAGGAAAGCAGAACATCAGACACCATGGAACAGAGGGGAGTGAGGAGCAGACAGGACAGAGAGAGGAGAACACAGGACTATATATATATATATACAGTGAGCTCCATAATTCATTGGACAGTGACACTTTTTTTGTTATTTTGGTTCTGTACTCTAGCACTTTGAGTTTGAAAGGATACAATGACAATGAGGGTGAAGTGCAGACTGTCAGCTTTAATTTGAGGGTATTTTCATATATATCGGATGAACTGTTTAGAAATGATAGCACCTTTTATACATGGTCCCCCATTTTAAGGTACTACAAGTATTTGTTAAATTGGCTTCACAGATGTGTGTCGTTAGGCAGGTGTATTCATTTGTGTCGTTAGTGAATGCAGGAGAGCTGTTGATGAATAGCATTGATTCTAGACTTTGCTATTGCCTTTGGAGGTTGTTGTTGTGGTGTGACAACATGAGGAAGACAGCAGTGTCGATGCAAATGAAGCTGGCCGTCATAAGGCTCAGAAATGAAAATCAATCAATCAGGAACATTGCAAAACCCTGGCCATGCCCAAGTCAACAGTTTGGTTCATCATTAACAAGAAAAAAACAACCGGTGAACTCAATTATGTCAAAAGACCCGGTAGACCGAGGAAGACCACTGTAGTGGATGACCGGAGAATACTCTCTATGGTGAAGAAAACCCCCCTGACAACAGCCCAACAGATCAAAAACACTCTCCTGGATGCAGGTGTAGATGTGTCAAAGTCTACCATACGTAGAAGACTACACCAGCAGGACTACAGAGGGTACACTACAAGATGCAAACCACTGATAAGCCTGAAGAACAGAAAGGCGAGATTACAGTTTCCTAAAAAGCACCTAAAAGAGCCCCAAGAGTTCTTGAAAAAAGTATTGTGGACAGATGAGACAAAGATTAACATGTACCAGAGTGATGGAAAGAGGAAAGTGTGGAGAAAAAAAAGAAATGCCCATGATCCAAAGCATACCACCTCATCCGTGAAACATGGTGGAGGGGGTGTTATGGCTTGGGCCTGTATGGCTGCCAGTGGAACAGGCTCACTTAACTTCATCGATGATGTGACTGCAGACAGAAGTAGAACAATGAATTCTGAAGTCTATAGAAATATTTTATCTGCTCAGATAAAACCAAATGCCTCCAAACTCATTGGACGGCACTTCATCATGCAACAAGACAATGACCCTAAACATACTGCTAGAGCAACAAAGGGGTTTTTGATGGCCAAAAAGTGGAAAATCCTTGACTGGCCGAGTCAATCACCGGATCTGAATCCAATTGAACATGCATTTTACATGCTGAAGAGGAGACTGAAGGCAATAAGTCCCCAAAATAAGCAGGAACTGAAGATGGCTGCAGTACAGGCCTGGCAGAGCATCACCAGGGAAGATACCCAGCGTCTGGTGATGTCAATGCATCGCAGACTTCAAGCAGTCATTGCATGCAAAGGATATGCGACCAAATATTAACAATGATTACTTTATTCTACATTATGTTAAACTGTCCAATGTTTTTTGATGCCCGAAAAAGGGGGGACCATGTACAAAAGCTTCTATAATTTCTAAACGGTTCATCCGATATGTATGAATATACCCTCAAATTAAAGCTGACAGTCTGTACTTCACCCTCATTGTCATTGTATCCTTTCAAACTCAAAGTGCTAGAGTACAGAACCAAAATAACAAAAAAAGTGTCACTGTCCAATGAATTATGGAGCTCACTGTATATATATATATATATAAGAGAGAGAGAGAGAGAAGGCCTACACAAGACAGACAGAGGAGCGTTCAGGAGAACAGAGATCTGCATGGATGTACTAACATCCTATTACTGTGTATAATAACTTGCAAACATTGTGAATATTTAGTTGGAGAAAGGATTGTATGCTGGTGTGTACATATGTGTAAAATTGTGATGTGTCACTACAGTAAAACCCACAAAAATGTTCTCAGGGGGAGGAGGTGGTGTTTTTGTGTAATTAAATAAGTAGCTAATTGACATTGGAATCTGTGATTTTATTACCACAAATAAATATACAATTATGATTTTCAAGTGTGTTTGGTGCCCGAGTTTGTACATATTATCTTTAAAAGTGCTGTGTCCCCCCATTCTACAGATATAACACAAGCCAACTGCTAATGTGAGTTTACGCAGTTCCAACATAATCCAAAGGATGGCAGCCTAAAATCCCAATCCTGCTTCAGTGCACATAACCAGAATAATATTTACTGCAAAAATTATTTTTTGGTCTAGGCGGCCACCCTTTGTAACAATTTGGAACTGCACCGTGCACGCAGCATAAACTCACATTAGTTAACAGTAATGTGACCAACATCAACATGTGGAGCCCCACTATCATGAGGTTTCCACGCCAAATCATCCTAAAGTATCAAAAACAATAATATGTAACTCAAAGTTACTTGTAGATGATTTGGAAAATAATACTTTAGGTACCATTGACTTGTACCCTCTTACATTTGACTGCTTTATTAAAATCTGATTACAATTTTTATCTTCAAACAAGTGGATTATGTATCTTTAGGCTCCCATAATGGTGTTTATATATAAAACGTTTATAGATCTAACTTAATAAAATTATCTATATAACGTTTTCTAAATGACAAAATATTAGATCAACTTACCTCTGAATCGTTTTGCTAGTGATTTAAAAATGCATGAGACATAAAGTTTAAGTTGATCAAGATTAGTGGCAATCAGGGAAAGTGTTGGAAAATAAATTGGTGACATAAAGTGGTTACTGTGAGAATTAGGGAGTGGGGGGCTAGTTGCTCCATATTACCCTATATGCTAATAGATCTCAATAAATATATTATTAATAGTAGGTATGCAATTACCTAACACCATATTCCATGGGTTTACCGACCACAATCCATTGAATTAATATAAAAAAGTGTTGATTAATTGGCGTCAGGAGAGCACAGCATGTGGAAGAAAGCAGTGAGATATGGAACATGGTGTTATGTTTCGGCAAAAATGTTCACTGCTAGCGTGTAGGCCAAGAGTGCAAGGCGCTTCATTTCCGTCACTCAGGTATCTGTGTTACAGTATGATGTCATGAAGAGGAGGCTGGTGGGAGGAGCTATAGGAGGACAGGCTCATTGTAATGGCTGGAATGGAATTAATGGAACGGAGTCGAACGTGTTTTCTACATGTTTGATGTGTTTGATACCGTTCCATAGATTCCATTCCAGTCATTACAATGAGCCCGCCCACCCTCCCACCCTCCCACCAGCCTCCTCTGTTGTCATGGTGTTGTTAAACCCGTTTTTCACAAATCCAGTGACGATTGTCTTCACATGACTGGTCATTCCATGCCTTTACAGGAAGCCATGTTTCTGTGTTCAGCTCAACACAGTCCTCCTCCCCATTTGCTGGGTCGTCATTACCATTGTCAGGCTGCTGTTGGTACCAGTAACTACAGGGTAAACAAGACAGAGAAAATTAAATAATAAACATTTGATTTGTCACATGCGCCAAATACAACAGGCTTACACTTTACCATGAAATGCTTACTTACGGGTCCTTTCCCAAAAATGCAGAGTTAAAATGTTAGAAAAAAAGAAATACTACATTTTCTAAATAAAAAAAAGGAAAATAGTAACACAATAAAATAACAATAACGAGGCTTTATACAAGGAATACCGGTACCGAGTCAATGTGCAGGGGTACGAGGTAGTTGAGGTAATTTAGGTACTATGTACATGTAGGTAGGGGTAAAAGTGTCAAGGCAATCAGGTTAGATAATAAACAGAGTAGCAGCAGTGCATGAGAAAAGTGTGAAGGTGTGTCTATGTATGAGTGTGTGTGTGTGTGTGAGCGTAGGTAGTGTGTGTGTGTGTGTGTGTGAGTGTGTGTTGGTGTGTCAATGTAATATGTGTGTGTGTGTGTGTGTGTGTGTGTGTGTGGGTAGAGTCTAGTGAGGGTGCATAGAGCCAGTGGAAGAGAGCCAGTACAAAAATCAACAACAAAAAGGGGTCAAAGTAAATAGTCAGACACTGTGGTAGAAAACATCATCCTAAATACATGTTTTTTTAGCTTTAAAATGAAGATACCTCACCAAGCATGGACAAACAACCAAAACTTTAGTTGTATTTTTTGAATGACATTTTCAAATGCAAATAGTACTTGGTTTCTATGCTATATCTTTAGTGCTTGTGGAATGACATCTATGAGTGAAAACAAGATTTGAAGCAATATGTAATTTGTTAAGTCTCCATATTACACCAGGAGGATCAAATCTCAACCTTGTAGTCATTGGATTATGAACAACACAGAGAATCAGACCTACCCCTTACACTGTGGTCAGTGTTATTAGAGCAGTAGTCTCTTACCTTGGGGTGGTCAGTGGTGTGCGGTCCACCCATCTCCAGGTCCCCTCAGTAACAGAGTCAGTCAGACCAATCCAGGCTCTCTTATCGAGGCCAAAGAGAAACTCCTGTTGATAAAGATACTGATATTGTCAACTGCAATAGGCTAAATGCGTTAAATACTGGAAGATACATTACTGACCAAGGATGTTTGATCATAACCCCCCCCATATCTCTCTCTCTCTCTGTTCTCTCACCTGTTCCTTATCACTGTTTACGATGACTAGGTCAGCTCCTCTCTCCAGACAGTCCTCTCTGCTCTCCATCCAGGTTTTAGTCTCAGTAGACAGGAAGTACCAACTGGATTCAAACTTCTGCCAGCCTTTAGGACAGGTTTGTTCTACAAGACAAAAACATGAATTATTATACTGCACCTATTATTGAAGAATACAAACACAAGTTGACTGCATATTAGGCATGTGATGTTATGATCATTTATTAGGTGAACTCACTCAGATTAGAGAACTTTCTTTTGAGATCATCTCTCTCCTTCTGTAGCTGGTCTCTCTCTTTAGTCAGGTTGTTGTAACTGGTCTGTAGCTGGTCTCTCTCTGCAGTCACATTGGTTTTATCTCCCATGCCTCTGTTATCTAGAAAGGATTGATACATATACTGTAGCTACTGGTGAAAACACCATTTCTTACTTCTACTGTAATTGGCAGGTGTTAAAAACTGAAGGTCTATACAGTCTGCTAAAAGTGGACAGAATATTTTGGATGTGTTTTGTTAGTTCCTTGAACATGTCTAACAGAGGAGGAATTTAGTTACACAGATAACAACATTCATCTGAATTTGGGACCTTGTGAAAAACTGATATAGTGTAATGATTAGATAACAATACACTCACAGACAAGTCTCAGGGAGATGTTGAGCGTGACTTGTAGAACACACAGCATCCCAAAGCTCACAGCAACCATCCTGTAGAGTCTTCTCCCTGAATCCTCAGGTCCTGAGGAGATACACACTGATGTGAGAACACACATGCACAACGTTCCCATGCACACATACCCACACACACACACACCCACATACACAACGTTCCCATGCACACATACACGCACACGTACACACAAACAAACACACGTAGACGAGGGTGGTGTTGGTCCATGACCAGCTACAAGAGGACTGTTTCTCAATGCTGTTTTAGAGGAGGTTACCATATCAGTATGACATGTTAGCAGCACATAATTACATTAATACATCTAAATACCCTGAAAACATACAGCTATTTTTATATTTACATTCAAGGTAAAATCATTATAAAAAACTTCCACTGGGGCTTGCTATCAATTAGCATTTTTCAGTGTTTTTGTGTCATGTGTAAGTCTTTGTCTTTGTGTGTGTGTGTGTGTGTGTGTGTGTGTGTGTGTGTATGTGACTTGAGATTTCTATAGTTTTAATTATACTTTTTGGCAAGTAACAATTTTTCCGGGGGAAGAAATAGTTTCTTTGGAGGTCACTATAACTTTTTGAATACAGATCCCAAAAAATTACAACTCTTTAAAACTGTTTGAATACAGATCTGAGAAAGCAACCACTCAGTCGGGGTCTCAACTTTGTAGAGAATACACAATGTGAATACACAATATGCAATTTGGAAATTAGGTTTTGCATCAGCAGTTTTTCTCTTGTTACGTCAGTCACTCTATTAGCCTTGTCAGCTAACAATTTTTAGATTGTCAGTTAGTCTAGCCAGCTATCTAAACTCTTTGTACTCATGGCCGAATACCGACCGGGCACATAGGATGTGTTCCCAGGGGCCCTGGCCTCCAGGGTTTCCCCATTTACTTATTTTGTCACTCTCACTCATGTATCATTAACATGTCATAAGTCTTGACAAAATGTGTAGAATTGCAGGAAATGTGCTTTAAAAATGCAAAAATGTCTCTCCAGTCCATGGCAAAATGATTAGAATAGCAGAAAGCTTGCTTTAAAACGGCAACATTTTCTCTACTCCTTATGGCAAAATGTGTAAAATGTCAGGAAATTAACTTTAAAAGTAAAAGGTATTGACTATTTGTTTTTCCTCGTTATTTGTAATTTATTTTGTACATAATGTTTCTGCCATCGTCTCTTATAATCAAAAAGAGCTTCTGGATATCAGGACAGCGATTACTCACCTCGTATTGGACGAAGATTTTTTCTTCAACAAGGCGGCGCGAAAGATATCCCACAGACACCCGACAAGGCCCAAATCCCCATCATTCGCATGAGGAAAAGACGGAAATATCGTGGACGTAGGTCGGGGTGCCTTGTAAGGATCCGACGGCGAGCGAGTAAACTGCCTCTGCCATCAATCCTATTAGCCAATCTTCAATCATTAGAGAACAAATTGGATGATTTAAGATTACGGTTATCCTACCAACAGGACATTAAAAACTGTAACATCTTATGTTTCACGGAGTCGTGAATGAACGACGAAATGGACAACATACAGCTAGCGGGCTATACGCTACATCGGCAGGATAGAATGGCTGACTCCGGTAAGACAAGGGGTGGCGGTCTGTGTATATTTGTAAACAACAGCTGGTGCACAAAATCAAATACTAAGGAAGTCTCGAGGTTTTGCTCGCCTGAGGTAGAGTATCTTATGATAAGCTGTAGACCACACTATTTACCAAGAGAGTTTTCATCTATATTTTTCATAGCTGTCTATTTACCACCACAAACCAATGCTGGCACTAAGATTGCACTGAATGAGCTGTATAAGGCCATAAATCAACAGGAAACCGCTCATCCAGAGGCAGTGCTCCTAGTGGCCGGGGACTTTAATTCAGGGAAACTTAAATCTGTTCTACCTAATTTCTACCAGCATGTTAAATGTGCAACCAGAGGAAAAAAACTCTAGACCACCTTTACTCCACACACAGAGACGCATACAAAGCTCTCCCTCGCCCTCCATTTGAGAAATCTGACCATAACTCTATCCTCCTGATTCCTGCTTATAAGCAAAAACTAAAGCAGGAAGCACCAGTGACTCGGTTAATAAAAAAGTGGTCAGATGACACAGATTCTAAGCTACAGGACTGTTTTGCTAGCACAGACTGGAACATGTTCCGGGATTCTTCAGATAGCATTGAGGAGTACACCACATCATCACTGGCTTCATCAATAAGTGCATCGATGATGTCGTCCCCACAGTGACCTTACGTACATACCCCAACCAGAAGTCATGGATTACAGGAAACATCCGCACTGAGCTAAAGGGTAGAGCTGCCGCTTTCAAGGAGTGGGACTCTAACCCGGACGCTTATAAGAAATCCCGCTATGCCCTCCAACGAACCATCAAACAGGCAAAGAGTCAATACAGGGCTAAGGTTGATTCATACTACACCGGCTCTGACGCTCGTCGGATGTGGCAGGGTTTTGAAAACTATTACAGACTACAAAGGGAAGCACAGCCATGAGCTGCCCAGTGACACAAGACTTCCAGACGAGCTAAACCACTTCTATGCTCGCTTCGAGGCAAGCAACACTAAAGCATGCATGAGAGCACCAGCTGTTCCCGAGGACTATGTGATCACGCTCTCCGTAGCCGATGTGAGTAAGACTTTTAAGCAGGTCAACATTCACAAGGCCGCAGGGCCAGATGGCTTACCAGGACGTGTACTCTGAGCATATGCTGACCAACTGGCAAGTGTCTTCACTGACATTTTCAACATGTCCCTGACTGAGTCTGTAATACCAACATGTTTCAAGCAGACCACCATAGTCCCCGTGCCCAAGGACACTAAGATAACCTGCCTAAATGACTACCGACCCGTAGCACTGACGTCTGTAGCCATGAAGTGCTTTGAAAGGCTGGTCATGGCTCACATCAACACCATTATCCCAGAAACCCTAGACCCACTCCAATTTGCATACCGCCCCAACAGATCCACAGATGATGCAATCTCTATTGCACTCCACACTGCCCTTTCCCACATGGACAAGAGGAACACCTACGTGAGAATGCTATTCATTGACTACAGCTCAGCATTCAACACCATAGTGCCCTCAAAGCTCATCACTAAGCTAAGGATCCTGGGACTAAACACCTTCCTCTGCAAATGGATCCTGGACTTCCTGACGGGCCGCCCCCAGGTGGTAAGGGTAGGTAACAACACATCTGCCACACTGATCCTCAACACGGGGCCCTTCAGGGGTGCGTGCTCAGTCCCCCGTGTACTCCCTGTTCACCCATGACTGCATGGCCAGGCACGACTCCAACACCGTCATTAAGTTTGCAGACGACACAACAGTGGTAGGCCTGATCACCGACAACGATGAGACAGCCTATAGAGAGGAGGTCAGAGACCTGGCCGTGTGGTGCCAGGATAACAACCTCTCTCCCTCAACATGACCAAGACAAAGGAGATGATTGTGGACTACAGGAAAACAAAGAGGACTGAGCACGCCCCCATTCTCATCGACGGGGCTGTAGTGGAACAGGTTGAGAGCTTCAAGTTCCTTGGTGTCCACATCACCAACGAACTATCATGGTCCAAACACACCAAGACAGTCGTGAAGAGGGCACGACAAAGCCTATTCCCCCTCAGGAAACTGAAAAGATTTGGCATGGGTCCTCAGATCCTCAAAAAATTCTACAGCTGCACCATCGAGAGCATCCTGACTGGTTGCATCACCACCTGGTATGGCAACTGCTTGGCCTCCGACCGCAAGGCACTACAGAGGGTAGTGCGTACGTCCCATTACATCACTGGGGCCAAGCTTCCTGCCATCCAGGACCTCTATACCAGGTGATGTCAGAGGAAGGCCCTCAAAATTGTCAAAGACTCCAGCCACCCTAGTCATAGACTGTTCTCTCTGCTACCGCACGGCAAGCGGTACAGGAGTGCCAAGTCTAGGTCCAACAGACTTCTCAACAGCTTCTACCCCCAAGCCATAAGACTCCTGAACAGCTAATCATGGCTACCCGGACTATTTGCACTGCCCTCCCACCCCCACTCCACCTTTTTACGCTGCTGCTACTCTGGTAATTATTTATGCATAGTCACTTTAACTCTACCCACATGTACATATTACTTCAACTACCTCAACTAGCCGGTGCCCCCGCACATTGACTCTGCACCGGTACCCCCCTGTAAATATAGCCTCCCTACTGTTATTTTATTTTACTTCTGCTCTTTTTTTCTCCACACTTTTTTGATGTTGTTTTATTTTACTTTTTATTAAAAATAAATGCACTGTTGGTTAGGGGCTGTAAGTAAACATTTCATTGTAATGTCTGCACCTGTTGTATTCGGGCGCATGTGGACAATAACATTTGATTTGATTTGATTTGAAGCCACTAGCCAGCCATATATCATGAGTTAGAACATTATGAACATTAGGTTATATTATGAAGTTATTATTTAAGAGCATTGAAGACTAATCACAATCAGTAAATAAAATAATGCAGATTAACATCAATCATCAAAATCAATGATTAGCTGATAGCCTACCCTCCTTTCCTGATGTCAATCATGTCTTTAGGAGCCACTGTAACTAGTGGTGTAGTGATATTTGTTTAGGTGAGGGAGCGCATAAAACAAAGAATGATGTCATCGTTTGTCTCTAGAAAAACTTTTATTTTAATAACCTCAAAACATCAAATTAGGCATACCTAATTTCAAAATAGGCAAACATCACTGTCAATCTTGAATGATAATTCCTCACGTTTTACTGATGAAATGTCCAAACTGCATTCCAATCATTTCAATCATTTTCATGGGAATATGCATTTAGATCTTCTTGAATTACTGTTTTGTGAGGTAATCAACCCAGATGGTGTTAACATAACTATTAGCCTTTCTTGTAGGCCTATTTTGTTTCAATCAAAGCATATATCCTGCCTACAGTGCTGTTGAGTTCTTCAGATAAGAAATGACTGAGGAGGTGTTTCTGGTGTAACATATTATAGACCTACTATGCTACAGGACAGTGCTTATAGAACGTCTACACCCCCCTTGATCTTTTATCACATTTTGCTGCCTTAAAATTACATCTTAAAAGGGTTTAATTCGATATATTTTCTACAGATCTACACAATCTACTCCACATTTTCAAAGTGAAAGACAGTTATAGAACAAAGAAAACTGAAATATCATAATTGGATAGGTCTCCACCCCCCTGAGTTAATACTTGGTGGAAGCACCTTTTTGCTGCAATTACAGCTGTGAATCATTTGAATTAAGATTCTACCAAATTTTGCACAACAAAAATATATCCATTGTTTTTGTCAAAATTGCTTGGATCGCTTGCCTTCTGCCTAGGCTGCATTGCTACAATGCTTGAGCTGGTCCCATGGTTGATTCAGAGCGGTAGCTAAGACAGTGCAGTATGAAGATATGCTAAAACTGCGACTCTAATAGAAATCCCTGATCACATTTGTAGGCGATGTCATGGCGACGTTGGCTAGAGAAGCTCATGCGCAGAAACACGTCATTGGGTCTAATAGTCATCTTGCGCCGACGTGCCCATGTACAGGACATATAAAGTTGATTTTGTCACATTCATGAGGATGGAGTAATAACATGTAGAACTAATTAAGACATTGGGTTGAATCTAGGTTGTGCCTTTAGATTTTGAGAAAATTAACAACTAAGGAAGAATTTTTCACATCTCTCATTGACTTCCCCAAACGCCGACCTGGTGTGTTTGGTCTGTTTTGCAAGTGTTCCAGGAAGTCTTGCAATGTTGTGCTTCTGGGTTTAGCAACCCTGCATTATTGTGACGCTGTTGTCTTAACCTTTGTAATTTTCAAGCTAGGATCAGTGTCAAGGGGCATCTTGCTCTCAAGTGGAAATAAAGTTACACATACATACACAGAAACTGCAACATCACAACCTTTACAGCATCACCTTATGAAGACCCCCTCTGCGCAATTGAACTTGGTGAGGAGAGGAAATCAGTATGTTTTCTTGCGTCACTATGAGGAAACAGTTGTGGCTCTTCCACAGTATTGATTCACTTCCACAAGTCCATTTCCTCCTCCACTGAACATTTAAAAAAAGGAAATCATGGTTCTATTTATCTGAAACCCACAGCTTGAATGATTCAGAGATGCTTTGATTTCCTAACAGTGTTGATCCACATGATCCTGCTTGTTGTTCCCATCTTCTGACAGATCTCTTTGTCCTTTGTCTTCTTCCTGTTTTACATTTACATTTTACATTGAAGTCATTTAGCAGACACTCTTATCCAGAGCGACTTACAAATTGGTGCGTTCAACTTAGGATAGCCAGTGGGACAACTACATCTTGATCACAGTAAGTACACTTCTTCAAACAAGCAGCTGTGAGCAAAGTCAGTGCAATCAGGGACAACTACAGTGGGGGAAAAAAGTATTTAGTCAGCCACCAATTGTGCAAGTTCTCCCACTTAAAAAGATGAGAGAGGCCTGTAATTTTCATCATACGTACACGTCAACTATGACAGACAAAATGAGAAAAAAAATTCCAGAAAATCACATTGTAGGATTTTTTTATGAATTTATTTGCAAATTATGGTGGAATATAAGTATTTGGTCAATAACAAAAGTTTCTCAATACTTTGTTATATACCCTTTGTTGGCAATGACACAGGTCAAACGTTTTCTGTAAGTCTTCACAAGGTTTTCACACACTGTTGCTGGTATTTTGGCCCATTCCTCCATGCAGATCTCCTCTAGAGCAGTGATGTTTTGGGGCTGTTGCTGGGCAACATGGACTTTCAACTCCCTCCAAAGATTATCTATGGGGTTGAGATCTGGAGACTGGCTAGCCCACTCCAGGACCTTGAAATGCTTCTTACGAAGCCACTCCTTCGTTGGCCGGGCGGTGTGTTTGGGATCATTGTCTTGCTGAAAGACCCAGCCACGTTTCATCTTCAATGCCCTTGCTGATGGAAGGAGGCTTTCACTCAAAATCTCACAATACATGGCCCCATTCATTCTTTCCTTTACACGGATCAGTCGTCCTGGTCCCTTTGCAGAAAAACAGCCCCAAAGCATGATGTTTCCACCCCCATGCTTCACAGTAGGTATGGTGTTCTTTGGATGCAACTCAGCATTCTTTGTCCTCCAAACACAACAAATTGAGATTTTTCCAAAAAGTTCTATTTTGGTTTCATCTGACCATATGACATTCTCCCAATCCTCTTCTGGATCATCCAAATGCACTCTAGCAAACTTCAGACGGGCCTGGACATGTACTGGCTTAAGCAGGGGGACACGTCTGGCACTGCAGGATTTGAGTCCCTGGCGGCGTAGTGTGTTACTGATGGTAGGCTTTTTTACTTTGGTCCCAGCTCTCTGCAGGTCATTCACTAGTTCCCCCGTGTGGTTCTGGGATTTTTGCTCACCGTTCTTGTGATCATTTTGACCCCACGGGGTGAGATCTTGCGTGGAGCCCCAGATCGAGGGAGATTATCATCGAGGGAGATTATCAGTGGTCTTGTTTGTCTTCCATTTTCTAATAATTGCTCCCACAGTTGATTTCTTCAAACCAAGCTGCTTACCTATTGCAGAATCAGTCTTCCCAGCCTGGTGCAGGTCTACAATTTTGTTTCTGGTGTCCTTTGACAGCTCTTTGGTCTTGGCCATAGTGGAGTTTGGAGTGTTACTGTTTGAGGTTGTGGACAGTTGTCTTTTATACTGATAACAAGTTCAAACAGGTGCCATTAATACAGGTAACGAGTGGAGGACAGAGGAGCCTCTTAAAGAAGAAGTTACAGGTCTGTGAGAGCCAGAAATCTTGCTTGTTTGTAGGTGACAAAATACATAGTTGACGTGTACCTATGATGAAAATTACAGGCCTCTCTCATATTTTAAGTGGGAGAACTTGCACAATTGGTGGCTGACTAAATACTTTTTTTCCCCACTGTACATCTCGATCACATTTTCACTCAACAACTGTAGTTTAGACATATTTGTGATCTAACTAACCCACAATCCTAATAGTTGTGTAAACTCTTCACAGTTGTGTTCCGTGTGTGTAACTGAGTAGACTGACACCCCCTTTCATTGATCCACAATCCATAGGTAAGGCTGTACAGTGAAATAAAAGTATGCCCCGAGTCGTGGCTGAACAAGGACATGGTAAATATGAATCTAGCTGTTTTTTCTGTACACCGGCAGGACAGAACGGTGGTGGCAGGGAGGTGGTGTGTGTCTCTTTGTTAACAACATCTGGTGTTATCAAGGAAGTCTCAAGATTCTGCTCACCTGAGTTAGAATACCTCATGATAATCTGTAGACCATAATATTTACCAAGAGAGTTTTCATCTATATTTTTTGTAGCTGTGTTTTTACCACCACAAACCGATGCTGGCACTAAGACCTCACTCAAGGAGCTGTATATGGCCATTAGCAAACAAGAAAATGCTCACCCAGAGGTGGCACTCCTAGTGGCCGTTGACTTTAATGCAGGAAAACTTTAGTCTGTTTTACCTAATTTCTACTTGCACGTCACCTGTGCAACTGGAACTGAAAAATCTCTAAATCACCTTTACTCCACACACCGAGACACATACAAAGCTCTCCCTTGCCCTCCATTTGGCAAATCTTACCATAACTCTATCCTCCTGATTCTTGCCTACAAGCAATAACTAAAACAGGAAGTACCAATCACGCGCTCAATACAGAAGTGGTGCAATGAAGCGAATGTTAAGCTACAGGACTGTTTCTCTACGACAGACTGGAATATGTTCTGGGATTCATCCTATGGCATTGAAGAATTTACCACATCAGTGACCAGCTTCATTAGTAAGTGCATCGATGACATCGTCCCCATATTGACCAGACGTACATAACCCAACCAGAAGCTATGGATTACAGGCAATATCGGCATTTGGCTAAAGGCTAGAGCTGCCACTTTCAAGGAGCGGGACACTAATCCAGACCCTTATAAGAAATCCCGCTACCTCCTACGATGAACCATCAAACAGGCAAAGCTTCAATACAGGACCAAAATCGAATCCTACTACACAGGTTCTGACGCTCGTTAGATGTGGCAGGACTTGCAAACTATTACAAAGGGAAACCCAGCAGTGATTTGTCCAGTGACGCGAGCCTACCAGACAAGCTAGTTACACTATACAGTGGGGAGAACAAGTATTTGATACACTGCCGATTTTGCAGGTTTTCCTACTTACAAAGCATGTAGAGGTCTGTAATTTTTATCATAGGTACACTTCAACTGTGAGAGACGGAATCTAAAACAAAAATCCAGAAAATCACATTGTATGATTTTTAAGTAATTAATTTGCATTTTATAGCATGACATAAGTATTTGATCACCTACCAACCAGTAAGAATTCTGGCTCTCACAGACCTGTTAGTTTTTCTTTAAGAAGCCCTCCTGTTCTCCACTCATTACCTGTATTAACTGCACCTGTTTGAACTCGTTACCTGTATAAAAGACACTTGTCCACACACTCAATCAAACAGACTCCAACCTCTCCACAATGGCCAAGACCAGAGAGCTGTGTAAGGACATCAGGGATAACATTGTAGACCTGCACAAGGCTGGGATGGGCTACAGGACAATAGGCAAGCAGCTTGGTGAGAAGGCAACAACTGTTGGCGCAATTATTAGAAAATGGAAGAAGTTCAAGATGACGGTCAATCACCCTCGGTCTGGGGCTCCATGCAAGATCTCACCTCGTGGGGCATCAATGATCATGAGGAAGGTGAGGGATCAGCCCAGAACTACACGGCAGGACCTGGTCAATGACCTGATGAGAGCTGGGACCACAATCTCAAAGAAAACCATTAGTAACACACTACGCCGTCATGGATGAAATATCCTGCAGCGCACGCAAGGTCCCACTGCTCAAGCCAGCGCATGTCCAGGCCCGTCTGAAGTTTGCCAATGACCATCTGGATGATCCAGAGGAGGAATGGGAGAAGGTCATGTAGTCTGATGAGACAAAAATAGAGTTTTTTGGTCTAAACTCCACTCGCCGTGTTTGGAGGAAGAAGAAGGATGAGTACAACCCCAAGAACACCATCCCAACCGTGATACATGGAGGTGGAAACATCATTCTTTGGGGATGCTTTTCTGCAAAGGGGACAGGATGAATGCACCGTATTGAGGGGAGGATGGATGGCGCCATGTATCGCGAGATCTTGGCCAACAATCTCCTTCCCTCAGTAAGAGCATTGAAGATGGGTCGTGGCTGGGTCTTCCAGCATGACAACGACCCGAAACACACAGCCAGGGCAACTAAGGAGTGGCTCCGTAAGAAGCATCTCAAGGTCCTGGAGTGGCCTAGCCAGTCTCCAGACCTGAACCCAATAGAAAATCTTTGGAGGGAGCTGAAAGTCCGTATTGCCCAGTGACAGCCCCGAAACCTGAAGGATCTGGAGAAGGTCTGTATGGAGGAGTGGGCCAAAATCCCTGCTGCATTGTGTGCAAACCTGGTCAAGACCTACAGGAAACGTATGATCTCTGTAATTGCAAACAAAGGTTTCTGTACCAAATATTAAGTTCTGCTTTTCTGATGTATCAAATACTTATGTCATGCAATAAAATGCAAATTAATTACTTAAAAATCATACAATGTGATTTTTGTTTTAGATTCCGTCTCTCACAGTTGAAGTGTACCTATGATAAAAATTACAGACCTCTACATGTTTTGTAAGTAGGAAAACCTGCAAAATTGGCAGTGTATCAAATACTTGTTCTCCCACTGTATATACAAAAGTATGTGGACTCCCCTTCAAATCAGTAGATTTGGCTATTTCAGACACACCCGTTGCTGACAGGTGTATAAAATTGAGCACACAGCCATGCAATCTCCATAGAAAAACACTGGCAGTAGAAAGGCCTTACTGAAGAGCTCAGTGACTTTCAATGTGGCACCATCATAGGATGCCACCTTTCCAACAAGTCAGTCAAATTTCTGCCCTGCTAGAGCTGCCCCGGTCAACTGTGAGTGCTATTATTGTAAAGTGGAAATGTATAGGAGCAACAACGTCTCAGCTGTGAAGTGGTAGGCCACACAAGCTCACAGAACGGGACCGCCGAGTGCTGAAGCGCGTAAAAATTGTCTATCCTCAGTCCAAACTGCCTCTGGAAGCAACATCAGTACAATAGCAGCCGCACAGAAGCCTAAGATCACCATGTGCAATGCCAAGCGTCGGCTAAAGTGCTGTAAAGCTCGCCGTCATTGGACTATGGAGCAGTGGAAACGTGTTCTCTGGAGTGATGAATCACGCTTCACCATCTGGCAGTCCGACGGACAAATCTGGGTTTGGCGGATAACAAGAGAACGCTACCTGCCCGAATGCATAGTGCCAACTGTAAAGTTGGGTGGAGGAAGAATAATGGTCTGGGACGTTTTTTTATGGTTCGGGCTAGGCCCATTAGTTCCAGTGAAGGGAAATCTTAACGCTACAGCATACTATGACATTCTAGACGATTCTGTGCTTCCAACTTTGGGGCAAAAGTTTGGGGAAGGCCCTTTGCTGTTTTATCATGACAATGACCCTGTGCACAAAGCGAGGTCCATACAGAAATGGTTTGTCGAGATCGGTGTGGAAGAACTTGACTGACCTGCACAGAGTCCTGAACTCCAAATGAACACCTTTGGGATGAATTGGAATGCCGACTGCAAGCCAGGCCTAATCGCCTAACATCCGTGCCTGATCTCACTAATGCTCTTGTGGCTGAATGAAAGCAAGTCCCCGCAGCAATGTTCCAACATCTAGTGGAAAGTCTTCCCAGAAGAGTGGAGGCTGTTATAGCAGCAAAGGTGGGACAAACTCCATATTAATGCCCATTATTTTAGAATGAGATGTTCGACAAGCAGGTGTCCACATACTTTTGGTAATGTAGTATACCTGCTATGCTTGCTTTGAGGCTAGCAACACTAAACCATGCAGGAGAGCACCAGCTGTTCCGGACTACTGTGTGATCACGCTCTCCATGACTAAGACCTTTAAACAGGTTAGCATTCACAGACAAATTACCAGGACGCATACTCAGAGCATGCGCTGAGCAACTGGAAAGTGTTTCAATGACATTTTCAACCTCTCCCTGACCCAGTCTGTAATACCTACATGTTTCAAGCAGACCACCATAGTCCCTGCGCCCAAGAATGCCTAATTAAACTGTCTAAATGACTATCGCCCTGTAGCACTCACACCTGTAGCCATGAAATGTTGTGAAAGGCTGGTCATGGCTCAGTTCAACACCATCATCCCAAACACCTTGGACCCACTCCAATTCGCATACCTCCCCACAGATCCACAGATGATACAATCTCTATGCTCGTCATTGACTTCAGCTCAGAGTTCAACACCATAGTGCCCTCCAAGCTCAACACTAAACTAAGGACCCTGGGATCAAACAACTCCCTCTGCAACTGGATCCTAGACTTCCTGACGGGCTGCCCCCAGGTGGTGAGGGTAGGCAACAACATATCCGCCACACTGACCCTCAACATGGGGTCCCTCAGGGGTGCATGCTCAGTCCCTTTCTGTACTCTTTGTTCACCCATGACTGGGTGGCCGCGACCAACTCCAACACCATCATTAAGTTTGCCGACGACACAACGGTGGTAGGCCTGATCACCTACGACGATGAGACGGCCTACAGCGAGGAGGTCAGAGACCTGGCAGTGTGGTGCCAAGATTAGTTTTGTTTTATTTCATACGATCAGTTACGAGTTTTGTAAATGTTTTCATTGTGTTTTGTTTAGAGTGCTCCATGTCAGCAATGAGCATGTTTCTGGTTTCTCTGTCCTCTTAACATTGACGGAGAGTTTGTGCCAGAGCATGCATAGATGTAGGCTAACTGGCCTGCTGCGTGCAAGTGTAGGTAAGTGCCATTTGGGGATGTCTGATTTCTGATTGCTTTAACTCACCATCACTAATAAGCTGAGCTTCACAGTATTTTTGTTTCTCTCCGCACACAGTAAGTCAAAGAAGTCAGTATTATTGAATTTCAGTTGTGAATGTTAGTTCCTCAAAGTATTTAAAAAATCTTTCCAACACTCTCCCTTTCGATAAACACCAGTCCACGGTGTGAAACAGCAAAATGTCATGTCCTGAAGATAGCATATATCCAGTAGAAATGTCATAAAATACCTGAACACATCTCCCTTTGCGTGAAAACAGCTGTGTCTCTCCCGAGCTTACTGGCACAAAAAACTCTGAGGGCCCGGAATAGGCTAGTTGATTAAATGTTGCAAGTTCGCTAGCGTCAGCTTCCGGCCGGACCTCCATATAAACAGTCATTGGGCCGGACCCAGTTGATTGATTTGATACAATGTTGCCCTTCACTAACTGATTGATTTGATACAACGTTGCACTTCACTAGTGATAGCGCAAGTCAAGACTGAAAGGGAGGCAGACAGGCAGAGTAAAGAGATGAATGAGATTGAAAGAACCTGCATTTTCATCAGGATATTTTCTGTTTTTATTTGTGGGGTTTATTCATTTTTACTTAGTTGACAATGGAAGTTATACTACTGCTACATTGGCCTATAGGCTATATTGCTTAGTTCCATGCGCTAATTTATTAAGCCAATCAAGGTGTATCAATGTGTCCATTTGGCAGGCTGGTTGATTTTGAGAAACAAAAACTTTATTGAAATTAAACTGTTCCACGAAAATACACATGAAAATCAGAACTGGCACGCAGATCAGTAGAAATGCTAGGGTAAGCTTCCTCAAACTTGAAACTCACGCGCCACAAAACAAAAGACCGTTGTGAACAGGGTGCACATTTCTTTGTACTACATAATTACAACGGGTGTGTTTTTGTGTGTCAAAAATATTGAAACATTTCTGGAATTGTGATACTTGCTTTGTCATTACTTAACTACATTGTGATAATAAAATCTATACTGTATATCTGCTCCATGGGCCCTGGTCAAAAATAGTGAATTAGAAAAGGGGAAGTCCCAAATGGCCCCCTATTCCATATATGGTGCACTACGTTTGAACAGACCCCTATGGGCCCTGGTCAAAGCAACTGTCAACTGTGCTAATAGGGAAGCATTTGGGACCCCCTTCTGATAACCAGGTGGCGAATCGCATCTCTGCATGTCTGGCAGACATATCAGTATGGATGACGGATCACCACCTCAAGCTGAACCCTGGCAAGACGGAGCTGCTCTTCCTCCCGGGGAAAGGGAAAGGGAAAGGGAGATATCTAGTCAGTTGTACAACTGAATGCATTCAACTGAAATGTGTCTTCCGCATTTAACCCAACCCCTCTGAATCAGAGAGGTGCGGGGGGCTGCCTTAATCGACATCCACGTCTTCGGCAACGGGGAGCAATTAGGGTTAAGTGCCTTGCTCAAGGGCACATCGACAGATTTTTCACCTAGTCGGCTCGGGGATTAGAACCAGCGACCTTTCGGTTACTGGCACAACGCTCTTAACCACTAAGCTACCTGCCCGTTCCATGATCTCGCCATCACGGTTGACAACTCCGTTGTGTCCTCATCCCAGAGTGCGAAGAGCCTTGGCGTGACCCTGGACAACACCCTGTCGTTCTCCGCTAACATCAAGGCGGTGACCCGATCCTGCAGGTTCATGCTCTACAACATTCGGAGAGTACGACCCTGCCTTACACAGGAAGCGGCACAGGTCCTAATCCAGGCACTTGTCATCTCCCGTCTGGATTACTGCAACTCGCTGTTGGCTGGCCTCCCTGCCTGTGCCATTAAACCCCTACAACTCATCCAGAATGCCGCAGCCCGTCTGGTGTTCAACCTTCCCAAGTTCTCTCACGTCACCCCCCTCCTCCGCACACTCCACTGGCTTCCAGTTGAAGCTCGCATCCGTTACAAGACCATGGTGCTTGCCTATGGAGCAGTGAGGGGAACGGCACCTCCGTACCTTCGGGCTCTGATCAGTCCCTACACCCAAACGAGGGCATTGCGTTCATCCACCTCTGGCCTGCTGGCTCCCTTCCTCTGCGGAAGCATAGTTCCCGCTCAGCCCAGTCAAAACTGTTCGCTGCTCTGGCACCCCAATGGTGGAACAAGCTCCCTCACGACGCCAGGACAGCGGAGTCACTCACCACCTTCCGGAGACATTTGAAACCCCACCTCTTTAAAGAATACCTGGGATAGGATAAAGTAATCCTTCAGCCTCCACCACCCCCCAAAAAAAAAAAAGTGGAAAGTGGTTATCCCACTGGCTATAGGGTGAATGCACCAATTTGTAAGTCGCTCTGGATAAGAGCGTCTGCTAAATGACGTAAATGTGCCCTTGAGCAAGGCACTTAACCCTAATTGCTCCTGTAAGTCGCTCTGGATAAGAGCGTCTGCTAAATGACTAAAATGTAAAAAATTTAAATGTATATTTTATATTTTATTTTTTATTTCACCTTTATTTAACCAGGTAAGCCAGTTGAGAACAGGTTCTCATTTACAACTGCGACCTGGCCAAGATAAAGCAAAGCAGTGCAATAAAAACAACACAGAGGTTACATATGGGGTAAAAAACATAAAGTCAAAAATACAACAGAAAATATATATACAGTGTGTGCAAATGTAGCAAGTTATGGAGGTAAGGCAATAAATAGGCTATAGTGCAAAATAATTACAATAGTATTAACACTGGAATGCTAGATGTGCAAGAGATTATGTGCAAATAGAGATACTGGGGTGCAAAAGAGCAAAATAAATAACAATATAGGGATGAGGTAGTTGGGTGGGCTAATTTCAGATGGGCTGTGTACAGGTGCAGTGATCGGTAAGGTGCTCTGACAACTGATGCTTAAAGTTATTGAGGGAGATAAGAGTCTCCAGCTTCAGAGATTTTTGTAATTCGTTCCAGTCATTGGCAGCAGAGAACTGGAAGGAATGGCGGCCAAAGGAGGTGTTGGCTTTGGGAATGACCAGTGAGATATACCTGCTGGAGCGCAGACTACGGGTGGGTGCTGCTATGGTGACCAATGAGCTAAGATAAGGCGAGGATTTGCCTAGCAGTGATTTATAGATGGCCTGGAGCCAGTGGGTTTGACGACGAACATGTAGTGAGGACCAGCCAACAAGAGCGTACAGGTCACAGTGGTGGGTAGTGTATGGGGCTTTGGAGACAAAACGGATGGCACTGTGATAGACTACATCCAATTTGCTGAGTAGAGTGTTGGAGGCTATTTTGTAAATGACATCGCCGAAGTCAAGGATCGGTAGGATAGTCAGTTTTACGAGGGCATGTTTGGCAGCATGAGTGAAGGAGGCTTTGTTGCGAAATAGGAAGCCGATTCTAGATTTATATAGAGATTGAGGGTTGGCAGCAAATGTTTGCTCAAGCTTGCAGTCATCTCAAATATGATAAACAGGAAGCTACTGTATGATTAAATTGCCAAAATTACACAATATAGCTGCAGCATGACTTAAAATGTGCAATTTGTGATTTCTAAATTAACGATATTTCCCCATTGATACTTGAAAATGTAACTTTTACTGTAAATGCCTCATGAGCTTAGTTGAAACGTCTAACCCCATCACGACCCAAAATATTAGCTTGTTTCACGATGAAATTGTAAACAAACACCATATAGCTTCAGATGGTTAAAACTATCATTTTGATCTCGTCAGTCCTTGCATACATATCTCTCTCTATGAATTTGAGAGTGGTTATATTTTTCCAGCTCCGTCCCTCAGCTGTTTACCAAATACAGTGGCGGGGTGTCCCCTGTGTTGTTGTTTAAAAAGGTTATTTTCAATTGATCGTCTTTAAATAGTTCCAAATAGTTTCGATAAGTGAAGTAAAAAAATACATTGAATTGATACATTTTAGTGTACGGGACCCCAGCTGGTTTTGAACCACACGCTCTGTACCAACTGAACCACACAGAAGACAGAACTATTACGTGGTGTTAGTGAGTGAGTGAGTGAGTGTGTGTGTGTGTGTGTGTGTGTGTGTGTGTGTGCGTGCATGCGTTCCGTTAGTGTGTTCACAACTGCCGGCCTCCGCGTGTGAGAGAGAGAAAGATAGAGATCATTCTTTCTACCTGAGAGATGGGTCTCAGTCTTCACGCTCCTTGTTGCTCTGTTCCGGTTTTCTTCAGTAACTTTGTTTAATTCAATCACCTGTTTGTTGCTGTAGCTGGCCATCTTAACGAACTGTACCGAATATCAATGATTACCCCAATCAATCAATTAATCAACTAATTCAGTCTGTCTGACCTCTTATAGTGTTAACTTAATTATGATTACCCTTCTAACTGACTCGCAATGGTAATATCTACTGAATGATTCTAACTTCAATGACCAGTAGTTGAGTAGCTGCTCTGATATGCGTCTCTATTGGTTCCTCTCTGATGTCTGTCTGTGGTGCACTGCAGCTGATAGAATGTTTTAAGTATCCAATCACTTTCAAGCAGGATGTAATATTTCGCAAGGCCTGTTCATAAGGAAGTCACATTATGTCTTGCACTCCGTGACTGGCCATCGATTGCCATATAAGGTAATTTTTTTTCTATCTATGCTGTCTGTGTGTGACGTCAGTGTCAGGAAATACTCAGAAGTGTGTGTAAGAAATCTGTCTGCATCTTTGTCAGAGGTTTTAAAGGGGAACTTCACAGACGTGCGTGCGTTGGTGGGTGCGTGCGGGTCTGCCTGTGAACAGTGTGTGTCCTCTAAGTTCTGTTCTGCCCTCTGCTTGTGTCCAACTGCAGGTCACACTTTTTTAAAGATCCAATCACATTCAATCAGGAAGCTGGCAGACCTCAGAGGACATTGTTCCTTTATTTATTAATCTGTGCTTTTGTTTTTCTTGTTATAAAAGTGATTTATGAAAATAATGAATCAACTTATCAGAAGCCCACATGGCAAATCACATGACATGTTGCTAATTAAAAGAGGTAGAGGGAGAGAGTGAGGTAGAGAGAGAGATTTTTATAGAGCCTACATGCAATGTTACATAATGAACTGTACATCTTAACATTGACAACAGCTATTGAGTGATATATACCTACTTAGTTTTGTGTGCGTGCATGCGTGAGTGCATGCTTCGTGTGTGTGTGTGTGTGTGTGTGTGTGTGTGTGTGTGTCAGCCTTTCCCTCCTACGTCTAGTTCAGAGTGCCATTCTACCAAAATATATAATCAGTCTTCAGAGTTCTTTAAACAGCAGTGACTACAAAGAGCCTTTTTCACAGATCGAGTACTCTGGAATGGATCACCCATAGTTCCACCATTCTCCTTGGCCTGATAACCAGTAATGTAGCACCAAACAGTTCTCCACTCCACCACCATTAGACTCTCCACTCCTCCAATAGCTGCAGTAGAAACAACAGAGTTAGACTTGCCTCTCTCTCAGAACCTGGAGTATGAACAACACAGGGAATCAGTCCTACTCCTTACACTGTGGTCAGTGTTATTATAGAGCAGTAGTCTCTTACCTTGGGGTGGTCAGTGTTATTAGAGCAGTAGTCTCTTACCTTGGGATGGTCAGTGTTATCAGAGCAGTAGTCTCTTACCTTGGGGTGGTCAGTGTTATTTTAGCAGTAGTCTCTTACCTTGGGGTGTCAGTGTTATTATAGAGCAGTAGTCTCTTACCTTGGGGTGGTCAGTGTTATTATAGAGCAGTAGTCTCTTACCTTGGGGTGGTCAGTGTTATTAGAGCAGTAATCTCTTACCTTGGGGTGGTCAGTGTTATTAGAGCAGTAGTCTCTTACCTTGGGGTGGTCAGTGTTATTATAGAGCAATAGTCTCTTACCTTGGGGTGGTCAGTGTCATTATAGAGCAGTAGTCTCTTACCTTGGGGTGGTCAGTGTTATTATAGAGCAGTAGTCACTTACATTGGGGTGGTCAGTGTTATTAGAGCAGTAATCTCTTACCTTGGGGTGGTCAGTGTTATTAGAGCAGTAGTCTCTTACCTTGGGGTGGTCAGTGTTATTAGAGCAGTAGTCACTTACCTTGGGGTGGTCAGTGTTATTATAGAGCAGTAGTCTCTTACCTTGGGGTGGTCAATGTTATTATAGAGCAGTAGTCTCTTACCTTGGGGTGGTCAGTGTCATTATAGAGCAGTAGTCTCTTACCTTGGGGTGGTCAGTGTTATTATAGAACAGTAGTCACTTACCTTGGGGTGGTCAGTGTTATTATAGAGCAGTAGTCTCTTACCTTGGGGTGGTCAGTGTTATTATAGAGCAGTAGTCTCTTACCTTGGGGTGGTCAGTGTCATTATAGAGCAGTAGTCTCTTACCTTGGGTTGGTCAGTGTTATTATAGAGCAGTAGTCACTTACCTTGGGGTGGTCAGCGTTATTATAGAGCAGTAGTCTCTTACCTTGGGGTGGTCAGTGTTATTATAGAGCAGTAGTCTCTTACCTTGGGGTGGTCAGTGTCATTATAGAGCAGTAGTCTCTTACCTTGGGGTGGTCAGTGTTATTAGAGCAGTAATCTCTTACCTTGGGGTGGTCAGTGGTGTGCCGTCCACCCATTTCCAGGTCCCCTCAGTAACAGAGTCAGTCAGACCAATCCAGGCTCTCTTATTGAGGTCAACTCCTGTTGGTGAGAAATATACTGATATTGTCAACTGCAATAGGCTTCATAAGTTAAATAGTGGAAGATACATTACTGACCAAGGGATGTTTGATTCTCACTCACTCACTCACTCACTCACTCACTCACTCACTCACTCACTCACTCACTCACTCTCTCACACATTCACTCACACATTCACTCACTCACTCACACTCACACCTGTTCCTCCTTGCTGTTTATGATCACCAGGTCTGCTCCTCTCTTCAGACAATCCAGTCTGCTCTCCTCCCAGGTTTTCATCTCAGTAGACAGGAAGTAACAACTGCATCCCAACAGCCTCCAACCTTCTGGACAAGTTTTCCAGATTTTCCGACAATTAAAGAAATATACCTAATATGTGAAATATGTAATACGTGTGTATTGTACAAAATATATTTTTTTACATTTAACTATTGGTGAATCCATGATTGATGTGCTCTGCACACAGTGTCCACCTTGGACTCAGGAACAGACTTAACATGTTAAACGTAAATCTGGCTCCCTCCATTTAGTATGATATGTTACGTTCCACATGGTGTGTATTAATTTGTGGATGTCCATTATCCATTTCGTATGATATGTTATGAATTTCACTTTGTTGTGGATAACGTTAGCTAGGTGGCTAGGTTGCTAACATAATCTAGGCTAGGGGTTAGGGATTAAGGTTAGGGTTTGGGGTTACGGTTAGGGTTAAGGTTAGGGAAATAGTTAGATAACATGCTAAGTATATAGTTACAAAGTAGCTAAAAAGTAGTAAGTATTTGGAAAGTTGCTAAGAAGTTAAAATACTAACGTTGCCCATGATGTGATTCACAATCTGTAGAAACAATGAGAATAGAAAGGTTCAGAACTTTCGTAAAACATCACAGTACGGTTGAAATATATATGGCAAATAGAAATCCTATATGGATGGTGTTAAGAGATAGATGGGAGGTATTGAATAGAGTTGAAGGATGGGACTAATAACAAATAACAACAAATAATAACAAAGATAGCTAATAATGTAAGCATACTGTGTCCATAATAAGTATATAGGTTGTATGTTGGGAGCTTTTGGGAAAGAGCACAGTTAGAAAGATATGGCATATAGAAGCAAACCGGATGGACATCATGAAAATGATCGGAGAGGTTGAGAGTAGAAGAAGTTCACGAGTAAAAAAAAATATATATATATATATATATATATATATATATATATATATATATATATGTGTATATATATGTATATATATATATAATAGAATTATTGTAAAATTAACTCTGTCCATAAGGTGTAGATAGTAAGTATAGACCGGAAGTAGAGGCCTGGGCATTGTTGCTCACTAATTTACTCCAAGTAGGGAAAGGATGGCGGGGTTGAAAAGTAATAAAGGGGAGTATATATATAAAAAAACATGGGGGATTGGAAGTGATGCAGACAATTACATTGATAGAAGATACAATCTATCTGCAATATTAAGCTGATCCACCCCCCCCCCAAAAATAAATAAATAAACAGTGTTCAGTGACTTACACAAGGCCAAGGGCACCAGTTACCGTAGACAATGTCGACATTCTTTTTTTTGTGTGTCAACAATATTGACAAACTACTGGTCCCACAAGCCATGTAAAGTAAAGTCTGAATTGTGATCCTTGCTTTGTGAGTACATAACTACAGTGTGAAAATGAAATACATATCAGTCCTATGGGCCCTGGTCAAAAGTAATGTATTACAGTGCATTCAGAAAGTATTCAGACCCCTTTCCTTTTTCCACATTTTGTTACGTTACAGCCTCATTCTAAAATTGATTAAATAAAAATGTTTCCTCATTAATCTACACACAATACCCCATAATGACAAAGCGAAAACAGGTTTTTAGAAATGTTTGTAAATTTCTTAAATATAGAAAACATATACCTTATTCACATAAGTATACAGAACCTTTGCTATTAGACCCGAAAATGAGCTCAGGTGCATCTTGTTTCCATTGTTCATCCTTGAGATGTTTCTACAACTTGATTGGAGTCCACTAATTAGTGTGGGGCACCTCTTGAAGGCCAAATGGCCTTGCTCTTAAAATCACGAAATTCAAGGCCTGGTGTGCACATGTATATGTGTGATAGAGAGTTTTCTTAGTTCTTACCTGAGCGATGCGTCTCAGTCTTCATTGACTTTGCTCTGTTCTCATTTTCTTCAACAACCTCTTCATTGACGTAGTCTTCCATTCTTGACTAACTGTATGATTACCTTTCTAACAGACTCCTAATGGTAACACCTACTGTATGATTACCTTTCTAACTGACTCCTAATGGTAATATCTACTGTATGATTACCTTTCTAACTGACTCCCAATGGTAATATCTACTGTATGATTACCTTTCTAACTGACTCCTAATGGTAACACCTACTGTATGATTACCTTTCTAACTGACTCCTAATGGTAATATCTACTGTATGATTACCTTTCTAACTGACTCCTAATGGTAATATCTACTGTATGATTACCTTTCTAACTGACTCCTAATGGTAATATCTACTGTATGATTGTAACTTCACTGACAAGTAGTTGAGTAGTTGGTCTGATCTGCATCTCTACCTGGTACCTCTGATCTCTGTCTGTGGTCCACTACAGTTGATATAATGTTGTAAGTATCCAATCACCTTCAATCAGGAAGTTAAACATGACAGGATATTCTAAACACAGTGATATAACATGATAGCTGCATGACAAGAAGTAGTGACGAGTGCAGCCTTTCATCCTATCACTTTGCCAGGCCTGTTTGTGGCATACCCAGCCTTCAAATGGAGTTCACATTATGGCTCTTAATCTCTCTATGCCAGCCACCGATGGCCATATAGGGGCCCTTTACTTTTATCTATGCTGTCTGTGTGTGACATCAGTGTGAGGAGTTATTCAGAGGTGGTGGGGGAAATCTATGTCTGCATCTTTATCAGAAAAGGGGGACTTCCCACGTCTGCCTGTGTGTGTGTCTGCCTGCGTCCAGTGTGTATCCTCTCAGTACTGTTTTGCCGCCCGTCTGTGTCCAACTGCAAGTCTCATTGTTTTAACGATCCAATCACATTAAATCAGGAAGCTGGTAACCCTGCTAGGACATTGTTCCTTTCTTACTTAATCTGAGCCTTAGATCATCTTCTTAAGAGAGATTTATGCTAATAATTGATCATGAAAAAGCACAAGCTTTGGCAAATCACATAACATGTTTCTATTTAAAACAATTATTTTACAGATTACAGAGAGATGTTCAGCCTACATAGCAATACTATGAGAGAGAGAGAGAGAGAGAGAGAGAGAGAGAGAGAGAGAGAGAGAGAGAGAGAGAGAGAGAGAGAGAGAGAGAGAGAGAGAGAGAGAGAGAGATGCACTGTATGGTGCTTTATGTGTGGCTGTCCTCCCACCACCAGCCTCCTCTGTTGTCATGGTGTTGTTAAGTCACTTTCTCACAAATCCAGTGACGATTGACTAAACATGGTTGGTCATTCCATGCCTTTACAGGAAGCCATGTTTCTGTGTTCAGCTCAACACAGTCCTCCTCCCCATTTGCTGGGTTGTCACCACCATTATCAGGCTGCTGTGGGTACCAGTAACTACAGGGTAAACAAGACAAAATTAAATAATAAACATTGCATTTGTCACATGCGCCAAATACAACAGGTGTAGACTTTACCATGAAATGCTTACTTACGGGTCCTAAAAAATAATAAAAAAGTGCTAAATAAAAAAAGGAAAATAGTAACACAATAAAATAACAATAACGAGGCTTTATACAAGGAATACCGGTTCCGAGTCAATGTGCGGGGGTACGAGGTAGTTGAGGTAATTTAGGTAATATGTACATGTAGGTAGGGGTAAAATGGTCTAGGCAATCAGGTTAGATAATAAACAGAGCAGCAGCAGCGCATGAGAAAAGTGTGAAGGTGTGTCTATGTGTGTGTGTGTGTGTGTTTTGTGTGTGTGAGCGTATGTAGTGTGTGTGTTTGTTGGAGTGTCAGTGTAGCATGTGTGAGTGTATGGGTAGAGTCTAGTCAGGGTTTATAGAGCCAGTGGAAGAGAGCTAGTGGAAGAGAGAGCCAGTGGAAAAGAGAGCCAGTGGAAGAGAGCCAGTGGAAGAGAGAGCCAGTGGAAGAGAGAGCCAGTAGAAGAGAGAGCCAGTGGAAGAGAGCCAGTGGAAGAGAGAGCCAGTGGAAGAGAGAGCCAGTGGAAGAGAGAGCCAGTGGCAGAGAGAGCCAGTGGCAGAGAGAGCCAGTGGCAGAGAGAGCCAGTGGAAGAGAGAGCCAGGGGAAGAGAGCCAGTGGAAGAGAGCCAGTGGAAGAGAGAGCCAGGGGAAGAGAGACAGTGGAAGAGAGAGCCAGTGGAAGAGAGCCAGTGGCAGAGAGAGCCAGGGGTAGGGAGCCAGTGGAAGAGAGAGCCAGGGGAAGAGAGACAGTGGAAGAGAGAGCCAGTGGAAGAGAGAGCCAGTGACAGAGAGAGCCAGTGGAAAAGAGAGCCAGGGTAAGAGAGCCAGGGGCAGAGAGCCAGTGGAAGAGAGAGCCAGTGGAAGAGAGCCAGTGGAAGAGAGAGCCAGTAGAAGAGAGAGCCAGTGGAAGAGAGCCAGTGGAAGAGAGAGCCAGTGGAAGAGAGAGCCAGGGGAAGAGAGACAGTGGAAGAGAGAGCCAGTGGAAGAGAGCCAGTGGCAGAGAGAGCCAGGGGGAGGGAGCCAGTGGAAGAGAGAGCCAGGGGAAGAGAGACAGTGGAAGAGAGAGCCAGTGGAAGAGAGAGCCAGTGGCAGAGAGAGCCAGTGGAAAAGAGAGCCAGGGGAAGAGAGCCAGGGGAAGAGAGCCAGTGGAAGAGAGAGCCAGTGGAAGAGAGCCAGTGGAAGAGAGAGCCAGTGGAAGAGAGAGCCAGTGGAAGAGAGCCAGTGGAAGAGAGAGCCAGTGGAAGAGAGCCAGTGGAAGAGAGCCAGTGCAAAAATCAACAACAAAAATGGGTCAATGTAAATAGTCAGACACTGTGGTAGAAAACATCATCCTAAATTATATACAGGTTTTTTTAGCTTTAAAATGAAGATACCTCACCAAGCATGGACCAACAACCAAAACTTTATTTGTATTTTTTGAATGCCATTTTCAAATGCAAATAGTACTTGGTTTCTATGCTATATCTTTAGTGCTTGTGGAATGACATCTATGAGTGAAAACAAGATTTGAAGCAATATGTAATTTGTTAACAAGTCTCCATATCACACCAGGAGGGTCAAATCTCACCTTGTAGTCATTGGATTATGAACAACACAGAGAATCAGTCCTACTCCTTACACTGTGGTCAGTGTTATTAGAGCAGTAGTCTCTTACCTTGGGGTGGTCAGTGGTGTGCGGTCCACCCATATCCAGGTCCCCTCAGTAACAGAGTCAGTCAGACCAATCCAGACTCTCTTATCGAGGCCAAAGAGAAACTCCTGTTGTTGATAAAGATACTGATATTGTCAACTGCAATAGACTAAATGTGTTAAATACTGGAAGATACATTATTGACCAAGAATGTTTGATCATAACCCCCCCATATCTCTCTCTCTCTCTCTCTCTCTCTCTCTCTCTCTCTCTCTCTCTCTCTCTCTCTCTCTCTCTCTCTCTCTCTCTCTCTCTCTCTCTCTCTCTCTCTCTCTCTCTCTCTCTCTCTCTCTCTCTCTCTCTCTCTCTCTCTCCCTCTCTCTCTCTCTCTCTCTCTCTCTCTCTCACCTGTTCCTTATCACTGTTTACGATGACCAGGTGTGCACCTCTCTCCAGACAGTTCTGTCTGCTCTCCCTCCAGGTTTTAGTCTCAGTAGAGATGAAGTAATAACTGGAATCAAACTTCTGCCAGCCTTCAGGACAGGTTTGTTCTACAAGACAAAAACATGAATTATTATTCTGCACCTATTATTGAACAATACAAATACAAATTGACTGCATATTAGGCATGTGATGTTAGGATCATTTATTAGGTAATCTCACTCAGATTAGATAACTTTCTCTTGAGATAATCTCTCTCCTTTTGTAGCTGGTCTCTTTCTTTAGTCAGGGTGTTATAACTGGTCTGTAGCTGGTCTCTCTCTGCAGACACATTGGTTTTATCTCCCATGCCTCTGATATCTAGAAAGGATTGATACATATAGCTACTGGTGAAAAGGCCATTTCTTACTGCTACTGTAAGTGGCAGGCGTTAAAAACTGAAGGTCTATACAGTCTGCTAAAAGTGGACAGAATATCTTGGATGTGGTTTACTAGTTCCTTGAACATGTCTAACAGAGGAGGAATTTAGTTACACAGATAACAACATTCATCTGAATTTGGGACCTTATGAAAAACTGATATAGTGTAATGATTAGATAACAATACACTCACAGACTAGTCTCAGGGAGATGTTGAGAGTGACTTGTAGAACACACAGCATCCCAAAGCTCACAGCAACCATCCTGTAGAGTCTTCTCCCTGAATCCTCAGGTCCTGAGGAGATAAAACTGTTGTGAGAACAAACATACACAACGTTCCCATGCACACATACCCACACACGCACACGTACACACACACACAAACAAACACACGTAGACGAGGGTGGTGTTGGTACATGACCAGCTACAAGAGGACTGTTTCTCAATGCTGTTTTAGAGGAGGTTACCATATCAGTATGACATGTTAGCAGCACATAATTACATTAATACATCTAAATACCCTGAAAACATACAGCTATTTTTATATTTACATTCAAGGTAAAATCATTATAAAAAACTTCCACTGGGACTTGCTATCAATTAGCATTTTTCAGTGTTTTTGTGTCATGTGTAAGTCTTTGTCTTTGTGTGTGTGTGTGTGTGTGTGTGTGTGTGTGTGTGTGTGTGTGTGTGTGTGTGTGTGTGTGTGTGTGTGTGTGTGTGTGTGTGTGTGTGTGTATGTGACTTGAGGTTTCTATAGTTTTAATTATACTTTGTGGAAAGTAAAAAAAATTCCGGGGGAAGAAATAGTTTCTTTGGAGGTCACTATAACTTTTTGAAAACAGATCCCAAAAAATGACAACTCTTTAAAACTGTTTGAATACAGATCTGAGAAAGCATCCACTCAGTCGGGCTTTCAACTTAGTAGAATACACAATGTGAATACACAATATGCAATTTGGAAATTAGTTGTGCATCAGCAGTTTTTCTCTTGTTATGTCAGTCACTCTATTAGCCTTGTCAGCTAACCATTTTTAGATTGTCAGTTAGTCTAGCCAGCTATCTAAACTCTTTGCAATCATGGCCGAATACCGACCGGGCACATAGGATATATATGCCCTGGCCTCTAGGGGTTCCTCATTTACTTATTTTGTCACTCTCACTCATATATCATTAATACAGTGGGGAGAACACGTATTTGATACACTGCCGATTTTGCAGGTTTTCCTACTTACAAAGCATGTAGAGGTCTGTAATTTTTATCATAGGTACACTTCAACTGTGAGAGACGGAATCTAAAACAAAAATCCAGAAAATCACATTGTATGATTTTTAAGTAATGAATTTGCATTTTATTGCATGACATAAGTATTTGATACATCAGAAAAGCAGATCTAAATATTTGGTACAGAAACCTTTGTTTGCAATTACAGAGATCATACGTTTCCTGTAGGTCTTGACCAGGTTTGCACACACTGCAGCAGGGATTTTGGCCCATTCCTCCATACAGACCTTCTCCAGATCCTTCAGGTTTCGGGGCTGTCGCTGGACAATACGGACTTTCAGCTCCCTCCAAAGACGTTCTATTGGGTTCAGGTCTGGAGACTGGCTAGGCCACTCCAGGACCTTGAGATGCTTCTTACGGAGCCACTCCTTAGTTGCCCTGGCTGTGTGTTTCGGGTCGTTGTCATGCTGGATGACCCAGCCACGACCCACCTTCAATGCTCTTACTGAGGGAAGGAGGTTGTTGGCCAAGATCTCGCGATACATGGCCCCATCCATCCTCCCCTCAATACGGTGCCGTCGTCCTGTCCCCTTTGCAGAAAAGCATCCCCAAAGAATGATGTTTCCACCTCCATTCTTCACGGTTGGGATGGTGATCTTGGGGTTGTACTCATCCTTCTTCTTCCTCCAAACACGGCGAGTGGAGTTTAGACCAAAAAGCTATATTTTTGTCTCATCAGACCACATGACCTTCTCCCATTCCTCCTCTGGATCATCCAGATGGTCATTGGCAAACTTCAGACGGGCCTGGACATGCGCTGGCTTGAGCAGGGGGACCTTGCGTGCGCTGCAGGATTTTTAATCCATGACGGCGTAGTGTGTTACTAATGGTTTTCTTTGAGACTGTGGTCCCAGCTCTCTTCAGGTCATTGACCAGGTCCTGCCGTGTAGTTCTGGGCTGATCCCTCACCTTCCTCATGATCATTGATGCCCCACGAGGTGAGATCTTGCATGGAGCCCCAGACCGAGGGTGATTGACCGTCATCTTGAACTTCTTCCATTTTCTAATAATTGCGCCAACAGTTGTTGCCTTCTCACCAAGCTGCTTGCCTATTGTCCTGTAGCCTATCCCAGCCTTGTGCAGGTCTACAATTTCATCCCTGATGTCCTTACACAGCTCTCTGGTCTTGGCCATTGTGGAGAGGTTGGAGTCTGTTTGATTGAGTGTGTGGACAGGTGTCTTTTATACAGGTAACGAGTTCAAACAGGTGCAGTTAATACAGGTAATGAGTGGAGAACAGGAGGGCTTCTTAAAGAAAAACTAACAGGTCTGTGAGAGCCGGAATTCTTACTGGTTGGTAGGTGATCAAATACTTATGTCATGCAATAAAATGCAAATTAATTACTTAAAAATCATACAATGTGATTTTCTGGATTTTTGTTTTAGATTCCGTCTCTCACAGTTGAAGTGTACCTATGATAAAAATTACAGACCTCTACATGCTTTGTAAGTAGAAAAACCTGCAAAAACGGCAGTGTATCAAATACTTGTTCTCCCCACTGTATGTACACAGCCCATCTGAAATTAGCCCACCCAACTACCTCATCCCTATATTGTTATTTATTTTGCTCTTTTGCACCCCAGTATCTCTATTTGCACATAATCTCTTGCACATCTAGCATTCCAGTGTTAATACTATTGTAATTATTTTGCACTATAGCCTATTTATTGCCTTACCTCCATAACTTGCTACATTTGCACACACTGTATATATATTTTCTGTTGTATTTTTGACTTTATGTTTTTTTTACCCCATATGTAACTCTGTGTTGTTGTTTTTATCGCACTGCTTTGCTTTATCTTGGCCAGGTCGCAGTTGTAAATGAGAACTTGTTCTCAACTGGCTTACCTGGTTAAATAAAGGTGAAATTAAAAAATTAAAAAAATAAAAACATGTCATAAGTCTTGACAAAATGTGTAGAATTGCAGGAATTGTGCTTTAAAAATGCAAAAATGTCTCTCCAGTCCATGGCAAAATGATTAGAATATCAGAAAGCTTTCTTTAAAGCAGCAACATTTTCTCTGCTGTAAAATGTCAGGAAAATAACTTTAAAAGTAAAAGGTTTTTTTGAGGCAAAATTGTTGAGGCAAAATCCCGATTTTACAAATTAAGAACACAGGTAGTGTAGACTAGCTAACCACCATATAGCCCACTAAAATATCAATTTTAGCGGCGCCGGAGAAGATGGCAGCCGTTTTACATCCCTCTAACCAATTGTACTATTATGTGTGTTTTTCCGCGTTATTTGTAATTTATTTTGTACATAATGTTTCTGCCATCGTCTCTTATAACCAAAAAGAGCTTCTGGATATCAGGACAGCGATTACTCACCTCGTATTGGACGAAGATTTTTTCTTCAACAAGGCGGCCGCGAAAGATATCCCACAGACACCCGACAAGGCCCAAATCCCCATCATTCGCATGAGGAAGAGACGGAAATATCGTGGACGTAGGTCGGGGTGCCTTGTAAGGATCCGACGGCGAGCGAGTAAACTGCCTCTGCCATCAATCCTATTAGCCAATCTTCAATCATTAGAGAACAAATTGGATGATTTAAGATTACGGTTATCCTACCAACGGGACATTAAAAACTGTAACATCTTATGTTTCACGGAGTCGTGGATGAACAACGAAATGGACAACATACAGCTAGCAGGCTATACGCTACATCGGCAGGATAGAACGGCTGACTCCGGTAAGACAAGGGGTGGCGGTCTGTGTATATTTGTAAACAACAGCTGGTGCACAAAATCAAATACTAAGGAAGTCTCAAGGTTTTGCTCGCCTGAGGTAGAGTATCATGATAAGCTGTAGACCACACTATTTACCAAGAGAGTTTTCATCTATATTTTTCATAGCTGTCTATTTACCACCACAAACCAATGCTGGCACTAAGATTGCACTGAATGAGCTGTATAAGGCCATAAATCAACAGGAAACCGCTCATCCAGAGGCAGTGCTCCTAGTGGCCGGGGACTTTAATGCAGGGAAACTTAAATCCGTTCAACCTAATTTATACCAGCATGTTAAATGTGCAGCCAGAGGAAAAAAAACTCTAGACCACTACTCCACACACAGAGACGCATACAAAGCTCTCCCTCGCCCTCCATTTTTGCAAATCTGACCATAACTCTATCCTCCTGATTCCTGCTTATAAGCAAAAAATAAAGCAGGATGCACCAGTGACTCGGTTAATAAAAAAGTGGTCAGATGAGCAGATTCTAAGCTACAGAACTGTTTTGCTAGCACAGACTGGAACATGTTCCGGGATTCTTCAGATAGCATTGAGGAGTACACCACATCAGTCACTGGCTTCATCAATAAGTGCATCGATGATGTCATCCCCACAGTGACCGTACGTACATACACCAACCAGAAGCCATGGATTACAGGAAACATCCGCACTGAGCTAAAGGGTAGAGCTGCCGCTTTCAAGGAGCGGGACTCTAACCTGGACGCTTATAAGAAATCCCGCTATGCCCTCCAACGAACCATCAAACAGGCAAAGAGTCAATACAGGGCTAAGATTGAATCGTACTACACCGGTTCTGACGCTCGTCGGATGTGGCAGGGCTTGAAAACTATTACAGACTACAAAGGGAAGCACAGCCGCGAGCTGCCCAGTGACACAAGACTTCCAGACGAGCTAAACCACTTCTATGCTCGCTTTGAGGCAAGGAACACTGAAGCATGCATGAGAGCACCAGCTGTTCCGGAGGACTATGTGATCACGCTCTCCGTAGCCGATGTGAGTAAGACTTTTAAGCAGGTCAACATTCACAAGGCCGCAGGGCCAGACGGCTTACCAGGACGTGTACTCCGAGCATGTGCTGACCAACTGGCAAGTGTCTTCACTGACATTTTCAACATGTCCCTGACTGAGTCTGTAACACCAACATGTTTCAAGCAGACCACCATAGTCCCCGTGCCCAAGACACTAAGATAACCTGCCTAAATGACTACCGACCCGTAGCACTGACGTCTGTAGCCTTGAAGTGCTTTGAAAGGCTGGTCATGGTTCACATCAACACCATTATCCCAGAAACCCTAGACCCACTCCAATTTGCATACCGCCCCAACAGATCCACAGATGATGCAATCTCTATTGCACTCCACACTGCCCTTTCCCACATGGACAAGAGGAACACCTACGTGAGAATGCTATTCATTGACTACAGCTCAGCATTCAACACCATAGTGCCCTCAAAGCTCATCACTAAGCTAAGGATCCTGGGACTAAATGGGTCCCCTCCTGTACTCCCTGTTCACCCATGACTGCATGGCCAGGCACGACTCCAACACCGTCATTAAGTTTGCCGACGACACAACAGTGGCAGGCCTGATCACCGACAACAATGAGACAGCCTATAGAGAGGAGGTCAGAGACCTGGCCGTGTGGTGCCAGGATAACAACCTCTCTCCCTCAACGTGACCAAGACAAAGGAGATGATTGTGGACTACAGGAAAACAAAGAAGACTGAGCACGCCCCCATTCTCATCTACGGGGCTGTAGTGGAACAGGTTGAGAGCTTCAAGTTCCTTGGTGTCCACATCACCAACGAACTATCATGGTCCAAACACACCAAGACAGTCGTGAAGAGGGTACGACAAAGCCTATTCCCCCTCAGGAGACTGAAAAGATTTGGCATGGGTCCTCAGATCCTCAAAGAATTCTACAGCTGCACCATCGAGAGCATCCTGACTGGTTGCATCACCGCCTGGTATGGCAACTGCTTGGCCTCCGACCGCAAGGCACTACAGAGGGTAGTGCGTACGTCCCAGTACATCACTAGGGCCAAGCTTCCTGCCATCCAGGACCTCTATACCAGGCGATGTCAGAGGAAGGCCCTCAAAATTGTCAAAGACTCCAGCCACCCTAGTCATAGACTGTTCTCTCTGCTACCGCACGGCAAGTGGTACAGGAGTGCCAAGTCTAGGTCCAAAAGACTTCTCAACAGCTTCTACCCCCAAGCCATAAGACTCCTGAACAGCTAAACATGGCTACCCGGACTATTTGCACTGCCCTCCCACCCCCACCCCACCTTTTTACGCTGCTGCTACTCTGTTAATGAATTATGCATAGTCACTTTAACTCTACCCACATGTACATATTACTTCAACTACCTCAACTAGCCGGTGCCCCCGCACATTGACTCTGCACCGGTATATATAGCCTCCCTACTGTTATTTTATTTTACTTCTGCTCTTTTTTTCTCAACACTTTTTTGTTGTTGTTTTATTTTACTTTTTTATTAAAAATAAATGCACTGTTGGTTAGGGGCTGTAAGTAAGCATTTCACTGTAATGTGTGCACCTGTTGTATTCGGCGCATGTGGACAATAAAATTTGATTTGATTTGATTTGAAGCCACTAGCCAGCCATATATCATGAGTTAGAAGATTATGAACATTAGGTTATATTATGAAGTTATTATTTAAGAGCATTGAAGACTAATCACAATCAGTAAATAAAATAATGCAGATTAACATCAATCATCAAAATCAATGATTAGCTGATAGCCTACCCTCCTTTCCTGATGTCAATCATGTCTTTAGGAGCCACTGTAACTAGTGGTGTAGTGATATTTGTTTAGGTGAGGGAGCGCATGAAAAAAGAATGATGTCATCGTTTGTCTCTAGAAAAACTTTTGTTTTAATAACCTCAAAACACCAAGTTAGGCATACCTAATTTCAAAAAAGGCAAACATCACTGTCAATCTTTTTTTTTACATTTTAGTCATTTTAGCAGACGCTCTTATCCAGAGCGACTTACAGGAGCAATTAGGGTTAAGTGCCTTGCTCAAGGACACATCGAGAGATTTTTCACCTAGACGGCTCGGGGATTAGAACCAGCAACCTTTCGGTTACTGGCACAACGCTCTTAACCTCTAAGCAACCTGCCGCCCCTTGAATGATAATTGTTCACCTTTTACTGAAGAAATGTCCAAACTGCATTCTAATCATTGCAATAATTTTCATGGGAATATGCATTTAGATCTTCTTGAATTACTGTTTTGTGAGGTAATCAACCCAGATGGTGTTAACATAACTATTAGCCCTTCTTGTAGGCCTATTTTGTTTCAATCAAAGCATATATCCTGCCTACAGTGCTGTTGAGTTCTTCAGATAAGAAATGACTGAGGAGGTGTTTATGGTGTAACATATTATAGACCTACTATGCTACAGGACAGTGCTTATAGAAAGTCTACACCCCCTTGATCTTTTATCACAATTTGCTGCCTTAAAATGACATCTTAAAAGGGTTTAATTCGATTTATTTTCTACAGATCTACACAACCAACTACACATTTTCAAAGTGAAAGACAGTTATAGAACAAAGAAAACTGAAATATCATAATTGGATAAGTCTCCACCCCCCTGAGTTAATAATTGGTGGAAGCACCTTTTTGCTGCAATTACAGCTGTGAATCATTGAATTAAGATTCTACCAAATATTGCACAACAAAAATATATCCATTGTTTTTGTCAAAATTGCTTGGATCGCTTGCCTTCTGCCTAGGCAGCATTGCTACAATGCTTGAGCTGGTCCCATGGTTGATTCAGAGCGGTAGCAAAGACAGTGCAGTATGAAGATATGCTAAAACTGCGACTCCAATAGAAATCCCAGATCACATTTGTAGGCGATGTCATGGCGACGTTGGCTAGAGAAGCTCATGCGCAGAAACACGTCATTGGGTCTAATAGTCATCTTGCGCCGACGTGCCCATGTACAGGACATATAAAGTTGCTTTTGTCACATTCATGAGGATGGAGTAATAACATGTAGAACTAATTAAGACATTGGCTTGAATCTAGGTTGTGCCTTTAGATTTTGAGAAAATTAACAACTAAGGAAGAATTTTTCACATCTCTCATTGACTTCCCCAAACGCCGGCCTGGTGTGTTTGGTCTGTTTTGCAAGTGTTCCAGGAAGTCTTGCAATGTTGTGCTTCTGGGTTTAGCAACCCTGCATTATTGTGACGCTGTTGTCTTAACCTTTGTAATTTTCAAGCTAGGATCAGTGTCAAGGGGCATCTTGCTCTCAAGTGGAAATAAAGTTACACATACATACACAGAAACTGCAACATCACAACCTTTACAGCATCACCTTATGAAGACCCCCTCTGCGCAATTGAACTTGTTGAGGAGAGGAAATCGGTATGTTTTCTTGGTCACTATGAGGAAACAGTTGTGGCTCTTCCACAGTATTGATTCACTTCCACAAGTCCATTTCCTCCTCCACTGAACATAAAAAAAAGGAAATCATGGTTCTATTAATCTAAACCCACAGCCTGAATGATTCAGAGATGCTTTGATTTCCTACATGATCCTGCTTGTTGTTCCCATCTTCTGACAGATCTCTTTGTCCTTTGTCTTCTTCCTGTTTTACATTTACATTTTACATTTAAGTCATTTAGCAGACGCTCTTATCCAGAGCGACTTACAAATTGGTGCATTCAACTTAGGATAGCCAGTGGGACAACCACATCTTGATCACAGTAAGTACACTTCTTCAAACAAGCAGCTGTGAGCAAAGTCAGTGCAATCAGGGACAACTACAGTGGGGGAAAAAAGTATTTAGTCAGCCACCAATTGTGCAAGATCTCCCACTTAAAAAGATGAGAGAGGCCTGTAATTTTCATCATAGGTACACGTCAACTATGACAGACAAAATGAGAAAAAAATATCCAGAAAATCACTTTGTAGGATTTTTAATGAATTTATTTTCAAATTATGGTGGAATATAAGTATTTGGTCAATAACAAAAGTTTCTCAATACTTTGTTATATACCCTTTGTTGGCAATGACACAGGTCAAACGTTTTCTGTAAGTCTTCACAAGGTTTTCACACACTGTTGCTGGTATTTTGGCCCATTCCTCCATGCAGATCTCCTCTAGAGCAGTGATGTTTTGGGGCTGTCGCTGGGCAACACAGACTTTCAACTCCCTCCAAAGATTATCTATGGGGTTGAGATCTGGAGACTGGCTAGCCCACTCCAGGACCTTGAAATGCTTCTTACGAAGCCACTCCTTCGTTGCCCGGGCGGTGTGTTTGGGATCATTGTCTTGCTGAAAGACCCAGCCACATTTCATCTTCAATGCCCTTGCTGATGGAAGGAGGCTTTCACTCAAAAGCTCACGATACATGGCCCCATTCATTCTTTCCTTTACACGGATCAGTCGTCCTGGTCCCTTTGCAGAAAAACAGCCCCAAAGCATGATGTTTCCACCCCCATGCTTCACAGTAGGTATGGTGTTCTTTGGATGCAACTCAGCATTCTTTGTCCTCCAAACACGACAAATTGAGATTTTTCCAAAAAGTTCTATTTTGGTTTCATCTGACCATATGACATTCTCCCAATCCTCTTCTGGATCATCCAAATGCACTCTAGCAAACTTCATACGGGCCTGGACATGTACTGGCTTAAGCAGGGGGACACGTCTGGCACTGCAGGATTTGAGTCCCTGGCGGCGTAGTGTGTTACTGATGGTAGGCTTTTTTACTTTGGTCCCAGCTCTCTGCAGGTCATTCACTAGGTCCCCCCGTGTGGTTCTGGGATTTTTGCTCACCGTTCTTGTGATCATTTTGACCCCACGGGGTGAGATCTTGCGTGGAGCCCCAGATCGAGGGAGATTATCAGTGGTCTTGTATGTCTTCCATTTTTCTAATAATTGCTCCCACAGTTGATTTCTTCAAACCAAGCTGCTTACCTATTGCAGAATCAGTCTTCTCAGCCTGGTGCAGGTCTACAATTTTGTTTCTGGTGTCCTTTGACAGCTCTTTGGTCTTGGCCATAGTGGAGTTTGGAGTGTGACTGTTTGAGGTTGTGGACAGGTGTCTTTTATACTGATAACAAGTTCAAACAGGTGCCATTAATACAGGTAACGAGTGGAGGACAGAGGAGCCTCTTAAAGAAGAAGTTACAGGTCTGTGAGAGCCAGAAATCTTGCTTGTTTGTAGGTGACCAAATACTTATTTTCCACAATTCTCAATTTGTCTGTCATAGTTGACGTGTACCTATGATGAAAAGTACAGGCCTCTCTCATCTTTTAAGTGGGAGAACTTGCACAATTGGTGGCTGACTAAATACTTTTTTCCCCCACTGTAGATCTCGATCACATTTTCACTCAACAACTGTAGTTTAGACATGTTTGTGATCTAACTAACCCACAATCCTAATATTTGTGTAAACTCTTCACAGTTGTGTTCCGTGTGTGTAACTGAGTAGACTGATACCCCCTTTCATTGATCCACAATCCATAGGTAAGTCTGTACAGTGAAATAGAAGTATGCCCAGAGTCGTGGCTGAACAAGGACATGGTAAATATGAATCTAGCTGTTTTTTCTGTACACCGGCAGGACAGAACGGTGGTGGCAGGGAGGTGGTGTGTGTCTCTTTGTTAACAACATCTGGTGTTATCAAGGAAGTCTCAAGATTCTGCTCACCTGAGTTAGAATACCTCATGATAATCTGTAGACCATAATATTTACCAAGAGAGTTTTCATCTATATTTTTTGTAGCTGTGTATTTACCACCACAAACCGATGCTGGCACTAAGACCTCACTCAAGGAGCTGTATATGGCCATTAGCAAACAAGAAAATGCTCACCCAGAGGTGGCACTCCTAGTGGCCGTTGACTTTAATGCAGGAAAACTTTAGTCTGTTTTACCTAATTTCTACTAGCACGTCACCTGTGCAACTGGAACTGAAAAATCTCTAAATCACCTTTACTCCACACACCGAGACACATACAAAGCTCTCCCTTGCCCTCCATTTGGCAAATCTGACCATAACTCTATCCTCCTGATTCTTGCCTACAAGCAATAACTAAAACCGGAAGTACCTATCACGCGCTCAATACAGAAGTGGTGCAATGAAGCGAATGTTAAGCTACAGGACTGTTTCTCTACGACAGACTGGAATATGTTCTGGGATTCATCCTATGGCATTGAAGAATTTACCACATCAGTGACCAGCTTCATTAGTAAGTGCATCGACGACATCTTCCCCACAGTGACCAGACGTACATAACCCAACCAGAAGCTATGGATTACAGGCAATATCGGCATTGGGCTAAAGGCTAGAGCTGCCACTTTCAAGGAGCGGGACACTAATCCAGACCCTTATAAGAAATCCCACTACCTCCTACGATGAACCATCAAACAGGCAAAGCTTCAATACAGGACCAAAATCGAATCCTACTACACAGGTTCTGACGCTCGTTGGATGTGGCAGGACTTGCAAACTATTACAAAGGGAAACCCAGCAGTGATTTGTCCAGTGACGCGAGCCTACCAGACAAGCTAGTTACACTATATATACAAAAGTATGTGAATTCCCCTTCAAATCAGTAGATTTGGCTATTTCAGACACACCCGTTGCTGACAGGTGTATAAAATTGAGCACACAGCCATGCAATCTCCATAGAAAAACACTGGCATTAGAAAGGCCTTACCGAAGAGCTCAGTGACTTTCAATGTGGCACCATCATAGGATGCCACCTTTCCAACAAGTCAGTCAAATTTCTGCCCGGCTAGAGCTGCCCCGGTCAACTGTGAGTGCTATTATTGTAAAGTGGAAATGTATAGGAGCAACAACGTCTCAGCTGTGAAGTGGTAGGCCACACAAGCTCACAGAACTTGACTGCCGAGTGCTGAAGCGCGTAAAAATGGTCTATCCTCGGTCCAAACTGCCTCTGGAAGCAACATCAGTACAATAGCAGCCGCACAGAAGCCTAAGATCACCATGTGCAATGCCAAGCGTCGGCTAAAGTGCTGTAAAGCTCGCCGTCATTGGACTATGGAGCAGTGGAAACGAGTTCTCTGGAGTGATGAATCACGCTTCACCATCTGGCAGTCCGACGGACAAATCTGGGTTTGGCGGATAACAAGAGAACGCTACCTGCCCGAATGCATAGTGCCAACTGTAAAGTTGGGTGGAGGAAGAATAATGGTCTGGGACGTTTTTTTATGGTTCGGGCTAGGCCCATTAGTTCCAGTGAAGGGAAATCTGAACGCCACAGCATACTATGACATTCTAGACGATTCTGTGCTTCCAACTTTGGGGCAAAAGTTTGGGGAAGGCCCTTTGCTGTTTTATCATGACAATGACCCTGTGCACAAAGCGAGGTCCATACAGAAATGGTTTGTCGAGATCGGTGTGGAAGAACTTGACTGACCTGCACAGAGTCCTGAACTCAACCCAAATGAACACCTTTGGGATGAATTGGAATGCCGACTGCAAGCCAGGCCTAATCGCCTAACATCCGTGCCTGATCTCGCTAATGCTCTTGTGGCTGAATGGAAGCAAGTCCCCGCAGCAATGTTCCAACATCTAGTGGAAAGTCTTCCCAGAAGAGTGGAGGCTGTTATAGCAGCAAAGGTGGGACAAACTCCATATTAATGCCCATGATTTTAGAATGAGATGTTTGACAAGCAGGTGTCCACATACTTTTGGTAATGTAGTATACCTTCTATGCTTGCTTTGAGGCTAGCAACACTAAACCATGCAGGAGAGCACCAGCTGTTCCGGACTACTGTGTGATCACGCTCTCCATGTCATGAGCCCTCTCACTCCACCGGGTTACCACCTTAATGTGTTTCCACTATCTTCCACTCTGCTCATCTCTCTCTCTCTACTCAGCCTAACGAGCTCCACCTGTCCCTGCTCTGCTCGGCTCTAATTACTCTGCCAGCTGCGCTGCATTACCCACTAACCTCTCCCAGTATTTAAAGTCCCGTCTCTCAGCTCTCCTTTGTCAGATCGTCTGCAAAGCTCACCCCCGGAACCTGTGTGCTCGCGCTTCTGGCTCACCCTTGTTTTGTGACCCCGGACCTGCCTGATTCTTGGATACTCTTCTGCCCCAGGAAAACCAGACCTGCTTTCTGCCATTACGACTCCTGACTACTCTTCGACCCCGGTAACTCTGACCAGCCTTCTGCCTTGCTACAACGTATTTGGATTTCCCTTGAACTGTACTTCTGCCTTGTTTCATCCGCCCCGTTGTGTCTGTGTTTCCTCCCCCCCCCCCAGGACTTCTGGACCACCAACCACCGGCGTCATCGGACGCACCGCTGCCACTGGGGGGGGGGGCACAGACCCAGCACATTGGACGGGATTACCCCTGGAGCCTTCACTCACTCCCTACTTCCCTTTTCCCTTAAGTTTTAATAAACTTTCTGGTGTGACGCAATTGTGGTCCTCTTGTCGTCTGTCTGAACCGTGACAGTACGATCTGACCATCATGGACTCAGCGCACACTTCCCCCGACATGGAAACCGAAGAACCTGAGCAACCCACCGCCATGCTACGCCTGGAACACACTGAGAGAGAGCTAGGCCGCATGAGCGGCGACATCACCTCTCTGCTTCAGGTCGGCCACCAACAGCATCAGCAGTTCCAGCAGCACCAGCAGCAGTCCCAGCAGCAGCAACAACAACTCGCCAGGATCATCCAACTCCTCACCAACCTTACCCCAGCCAGTCTGCCCACCAGCCCTGCCTCCGAGTCACCTGCCCCGGTCATTTCAGCCGCTGCCCCGGAACCCAAGATTGGAAACCCCGAGCGGTTCAACGGCGATTCTACCCAGGTCCGGCCATTCCTGACTAGCTGCCGACTTCAGTTCTCCTTGCAGCCAAGGACCTTCGCCACGGAGGGGCTAGGGTCGGGTATGCCATCACTCACCTGACGGGCCGAGCTCGACTCTGGGGAACAGCAGAGTTCGAACGTCAAACCCCCGCATGTGCAACCTTCGACCTGTTTGCTGAGGAGATGCTGAAGGTGTTTGACCTGGGTTCACCAACCGCAGAGGCGTCTCGTGAACTGTTCAGTATTCGACAAGGCAGACGTACAGTCGCAGACCATTCCATCGACTTCCGAACCCTGGCAAGACGAAGTTCTTGGAACACACCATCGTTGGTGGACGCGTTCTTCCATAGCTTGGCTGACTATATCAAGGACGAGTTGGTCTCCCATGAACTGCCTTCCACTCTTGATGAAGCCATCGCACTGACTGTCCGGATCGACAGAAGGATACAGACCCGTCGTCGTGAGAGGGGGCGCCAAGGTCCACCAACTACCGGCATTCGGAGAGATCCGACTGGGCTCCTGTCAGCTACTGCCACTCACCCAAGTCAGCTTGATCAGTCTGAGCCTATGGAGATTGGGCGAGCCTCTCTCACTCCTGCAGAGCGCCAGCGCCGCTTCACCTCAAACCTCTGCCTCTATTGTGGAGGTGATGGACATCGTGTGGTAACCTGCCCTTTAAAGCCGAAGCTCACCGGGCATAGGGGGAGTCCGGTTGAGCTCAATGACCATCCAGTCCTCCGACCGCAAACCCTTGCTGCAAGTTCACCTCCGCCTCTCTGACTCTACTCACACCCTGGCTGCTCTGGTGGATTCTGGCGCCGAAGCCAACATAATGGACATCAAGCTGGCACGCCAACTGGGACTGGAGAACCTCCGTTTGACACCTCCTATTCCTGCCCGGGCACTGGACGGACACTTACTCGGATCGGTCACTCATGTCACGGCCCCGGTCTTGATGGGTCTGTCCGGAAACCATCAAGAAACTATCCAGTTTCACCTGCTCCCCTCTCCAGGCCAACCCCTCATCCTGGGTTACCCATGGCTCCGCCGGCACAACCCTCAGCTCGACTGGGTGACCGGGGTGATCAGGGAGTGGGGAGAGGACTGCCACCGAACCTGCCTGCTTGCTGCCGCACTACCCCCTCGGCCAGTACCTACTAACTCCGCCCCTGACCTCTCCCATGTCCCAGAATGCTACCATGGTCTCAGAGAAGTGTTTAACAAAGCAAGAGCCACATCTCTGCCCCCTCACCGACCGTACGACTGTGCCATCGACCTCCTCCCTGGAACAGCCCCTCCAAGGGGCCGTCTTTATTCGTTGTCTGCTCCTGAAAGAAGGTCCATGGAGGACTACATCAATGACTCTCTGTCCACAGGATTGATCCGTTCATCTTCATCTCCGGCTGGTGCTGGCTTCTTCTTTGTGGGGAAGAGGGACGGATCTCTTCGCCCCTGCATCGACTACAGGGGACTCAACGACATCACAGTGAAAACCGTTACCCTCTCCCTCTGCTCACCTCTGCTTTTGAGTTGCTCCAGGGAGCCACTGTTTTTACCAAGTTGGATCTCAGAAACGCTTACCACCTAGTGCGGATCCGGGAGGGAGATGAATGGAAGACCGCATTCAATACACCAACAGGCCACTACGAGTATCTGGTTATGCCTTTTGGCCTCACCAATGCTCCTGCTGTGTTCCAGGCTCTAGTGAATGATGTACTGCGGGACATGTTAAACAAGTTTGTCTTCGTTTACCTGGATGACATCTTAATCTACTCCAGAAACCTGTCTGAACACACCCGCCATGTCCAGCAAGTCCTTCATCGTCTTCTGGAGAATTCCCTCTACGCCAAGGCAGAGAAGTGTGAGTTTCACGTCAAGACAGTGGCCTTCCTGGGGTACATAGTGGCAGAGGGAAGTATCCAAATGGATCCTGCCAAAGTATCAGCAGTCACGTCATGGCCAGTTCCGGAGAACAGAAAGAAGCTGCAACAGTTTCTGGGGTTTGCTAACTTCTATAGAAAGTTTATCCGGAACTACAGTACCGTTGCTGCCCCTCTCACTGCTCTAACCAGCACCAAGCAACCCTTCACCTGGACCCCAGCAGCCGACAAGGCCTTCAGTACCCTCAAGGTAAGGTTCACCTCCGCTCCCATCCTCCAGATGCCTGACGTGGACCGGCAATTCATTGTGGAGGTGGACGCCTCGGATGTGGGAGTTGGTGCTGTGATTTCTCAGTGGGCTGCGGAGGATAGGAAGCTCCATCCCTGTGCCTTTTTCTCACGTCGGTTGTCCCCCTCTGAGTGCAATTACGACATAGGGAACCGAGAGCTGCTGGCTGTGAAGCTTGCCTTGGAGGAGTGGCGTCACTGGCTGGAGGGGTCCACCACTCCATTTCTCGTTTGGACCGATCATAAGAACTTGGAGTACATCCGCACGGCCAAACGGTTGAACTCCAGGCAGTCCCGCTGGGCCCTGTTCTTCACCAGGTTTAATTTCACTCTGTCATACCGGCCTGGATCACGCAACACCAAGCCAGACGCCCTCTCCCGTCAATTCCAGAAGGATGACAACCCCTCCAAGGATCCTGTGTCGATTCTGCCAAGTCCCTGCATCGTAGCAGCTCTGACCTGGGCTGTTGAGGAACAGGTGCTGGAAGCTCTCCGTAACCAGCCCGGTCCCAGCACTTGCCCAGCTGACCGCCTTTTGTCCCCGAAAACCTAAGGTCCCAGGTCGTTCAGTGGGGACATGACTCCCGCCTAGCTTGTCACCCTGGCTCCACCCGCACTTACAACCTGCTCGCCCAGAGGTTCTGGTGGCCCGCTCTGAGAAAGGATGTACGGGAATTCGTCCAAGCCTGCCCCATCTGCAACCAACACAAGTCGTCCTGCCAGCCCCCCAGCCGGATTGCTGCAGCCCCTGCCTGTGCCCAGACGTCCCTGGTCTCACATCGCCCTTGACTTTGTCACGGGGCTGCCCCCTTCAAGGGGCAAGACCGTCATTCTCACCATAGTTGACCGATTCAGCAAGATGGCACACTTCATTCCCCTCCCCAAGCTCCCAACCGCCAAGGAGACCGCCCAGGTGGTCCTGGAACACGTCTTCCGGATCCACGGACTGCCAAAGGATGTAGTTTCTGACCGTGGTCCACAATTCTCCTCCGCTTTTTGGAAGGAGTTCTGTCACCTGCTGGGAGCCACAGTCAGTCTGACTTCCGGATTCCATCCCCAATCCAATGGGCAGTCAGAGCGGGCAAATCAGGAGCTCGAGAAGGCACTGCGATGCATGACTTCACGCAACCCCCACTCCTGGTCGCAGCAATTGACATGGGTGGAGTACGCACACAATTCTCTGACCTGCTCTGCCATCGGTATGTCCCCTTTCCAATGTGTTTATGGATACCAGCCTCCTCTATTTGCCAGTCAGGAAGGGGAGGTTACTTGCCCATCTGCACTTGCGTTTGCCCGTCGATGTCGCCGCACCTGGTCACAGGCCCGAGCCACACTTCTCAGATCCGTTGCCAGCTACACTACCGGGGCCAACCGTCGGAGAATCCCTGCTCCCACCTACCATGTTGGTCAAAGGGTGTGGTTGTCGTCAAGGAACCTGCCACTCAGGGTGGAGTCGCAGAAGTTGGCACCTCGGTTCATTGGCCCATTCCCTATCATAAGAGTGATTAGCCCAACTGCTGTCCGGCTCCAACTGCCTAATTCCATGAGGGTGCACCCCACTTTCCATGTGTCTAAGATTAAGCCCATTCATGAGAGTCCGCTGGTCCCTGCTGCGCCTTGTCCTCCTCCTCCACGGCTCGTCGATGGTGGTCTGGTTTACACCGTCCGCCGCCTGCTTCGGTCCAGACGGAGGGGTAGGGGTCTCCAGTACCTCATTGACTGGGAGGGCTATGGACCTGAGGAAAGGACCTGGGTGCCAGCTAGTCGGATTGTGGATAGGACTCTCATCACCGCCTTCCACCAACGGCATCCTGATCAACCTGCAATCCGTAGGGGCCGCCCCAGAGGGATCCCTAACCGTCCTGCCCGCTCGGCTTCCTGTCCTGTGCCTGATCCTGTCTCGGGACCTGTCCCATCTCCCCGACCACGGCCCTCCGGCTTCCTCCGAGGATGAGGGCGTTCGCTCGGACCGTTCGGAGGAGTTCTAGCCCTCCTCCGGCTCCCCTCCTCCCGCCCGGCGTGGTGTTGCTCTTGGGACTTCTGGGGCCGTCCCTTGGGGGGGGGGTTCTGTCATGAGCCCTCTCACTCCACCGGGTTACCACCTTAATGTGTTTCCACTATCTTCCACTCTGCTCATCTCTCTCTCTCTACTCAGCCTAACGAGCTCCACCTGTCCCTGCTCTGCTCGGCTCTAATTACTCTGCCAGCTGCGCTGCATTACCCACTAACCTCTCCCAGTATTTAAAGTCCCGTCTCTCAGCTCTCCTTTGTCAGATCGTCTGCAAAGCTCACCCCCGGAACCTGTGTGCTCGCGCTTCTGGCTCACCCTTGTTTTGTGACCCCGGACCTGCCTGATTCTTGGATACTCTTCTGCCCCAGGAAAACCAGACCTGCTTTCTGCCATTACGACTCCTGACTACTCTTCGACCCCGGTAACTCTGACCAGCCTTCTGCCTTGCTACAACGTATTTGGATTTCCCTTGAACTGTACTTCTGCCTTGTTTCATCCGCCCCGTTGTGTCTGTGTTTCCTCCCCCCCCAGGACTTCTGGACCACCAACCACCGGCGTCATCGGACGCACCGCTGCCACTGGGGGGGGGCACAGACCCAGCACATTGGACGGGATTACCCCTGGAGCCTTCACTCACTCCCTACTTCCCTTTTCCCTTAAGTTTTAATAAACTTTCTGGTGTGACGCAATTGTGGTCCTCTTGTCGTCTGTCTGAACCGTGACACTCCATGACTAAGACCTTTAAACAGGTTAGCATTCACAGACAAATTACCAGGACGCATACTCAGAGCATGCGCTGAGCAACTGGAAAGTGTTTCAATGACATTTTCAACCTCTCCCTGACCCAGTCTGTAATACCTACATGTTTCAAGCAGACCACCATAGTCCCTGCGCCCAAGAATGCCTAATTAAACTGTCTAAATGACTATCGCCCTGTAGCACTCACACCTGTAGCCATGAAATGCTGTGAAAGGCTGGTCATGGCTCAGTTCAACACCATCATCCTAAACACCTTGGACCCACTCCACCCGCATACCTCCCCACAGATCCACAGATGATACAATCTCTATGCTCATCATTGACTTCAGCTCAGAGTTCAACACCATAGTGCCCTCCAAGCTCAACACTAAACTAAGGACCCTGGGATTAAACAACTCCCTCTGCAACTGGATCCTAGACTTCCTGACGGGCTGCCCCCAGGTGGTGAGAGTAGGCAACAACATATCCGCCACACTGACCCTCAACATGGGGTCCCTCAGGGGTGCATGCTTAGTCCCTTTCTGTACTCTTTGTTCACCCATGACTGGGTGGCCGCGACCAACTCCATCACCATCATTAAGTTTGCAGACGACACAACGGTGGTAGGCCTGATCACCTATGACGATGAGACGGCCTACAGCGAGGAGGTCAGAGACCTGGCAGTGTGTTGCCAAGATTAGTTTTGTTTTATTTCATACGATCAGTTACGAGTTTTGTAAATGTTTTCATTGTGTTTTGTTTAGAGTGCTCCATGTCAGCAATGAGCATGTTTCTGGTTTCTCTGTCCTCTTAACATTGACGGAGAGTTTGTGCCAGAGCATGCATAGATGTAGGCTAACTGGCCTGCTGCGTGCAAGTGTAGTAAGTGCCATTTGGGGATGTCTGATTTCTGATTGCTTTAACTCACCATCACTAATAAGCTGAGCTTCTCAGTATTTTTGTTTCTCTCCGCACACAGTAAGTCAAAGAAGTCAGTATTATTGAATTTCAATTGTGAATTTTAGTTCCTCAAAGTATTTAAAAAATCTTTCCAACACTCTCCCTTTTGATAAACACCAGTCCACGGTGTGAAACAGCAAAATGTCATGTTCTGAAGATAGCATATATCCAGTGAAAATGTCAAAAAATACCTGAACACATCTCCCTTTGAGTGAAAACAGCTGCGTCTCTCCCGAGCTTACTGGCACAAAAAACTCTGAGGGCCCGGAATAGGCTAGTTGATTAAATGTTGCAAGTTCGCTAGCGTCAGCTTCCGGCCGGACCTCCATATATACAGTCATTGGGCCGGACCCAGTTGATTGATTTGATACAATGTTGCCCTTCACTAACTGATTGATTTGATACAACGTTGCACTTCATTAGTGATAGCGCAAGTCAAGACTGAAAGGGAGGCAGACAGGCAGAGTAAAGAGATGAATGAGATTGAAAGAACCTGCATTTTCATCAGGATATTTTCTGTTTTTATTTGTGGGGTTTATTCATTTTTACTTAGTTGACAATGGAAGTTATACTACTGCTACATTGGCCTATAGGCTATATTGCTTAGTTCCATGCACTAATTTATTAAGCCAATCAAGGTGTATCAATGTGTCCATATGGCAGAGGCTGGTTGATTTTGAGAAACAAAAACGTTATTGAAATTAAACTGTTCCACGAAAATACACATGAAAATCAGAACTGGCACGCAGATCAGTAGAAATGCTAGGGTAAACTTCCTCAAACTTGAAACTCCCGCACCACAAAATAATAGACCGTTGTGAACAGGGTGCACATTTCTTTGTACTACATAATTACAACGGGTGTGTTTTTGTGTGTCAAAAATATTGAAACATTTCTGGAATTGTGATACTTGCTTTGTCATTACTTAACTACATTGTGAAAATAAAATCTATACTGTATATCTGCTCCATGGGCCCTGGTCAAAAATAGTGCATTAGAAAAGGTGAAGTCCCAAATGGCCCCCTATTCCATATATGGTGCACTGCGTTTGAACAGAGCCCTATGGGCCCTGGTCAAAGCAACTGTGCTATTAGGGAAGCATTTGGGACTATATTGAGATTGAGGGTTGGCAGCAAATGTTTGCTCAAGCTTGCAGTCATCTCAAATATGGTAAACAGGAAGCTACTGTATGATTAAATTGCCAAAATTACACAATATAGCTGCAGCATGACTTAAAATGTGCAATCTGTGATTTCTAAATTAATGATATTTCCCCATTGATACTTGAAAATGTAACTTTTACTGTAAATGCCTCATAAGCTTAGTTGAAACGTCTAACCCCATCACGACCCAAAATATAAGCTTGTTTCACGATGAAATTGTAAACAAACACCATATAGCTTCAGATTGTTAAAACTATCATTTTGATCTCGTGGATGGTCAGTCCTTGCATACATATATCTCTCTATGAATTTGAGAGTGGTTACATTTTTCTAGCCCCGTCCCTCAGCTGTTTACCAAATACAGTGGCGGGGTGTCCCCTGTGTTGTTGTTTAAAAAGGTTATTTTCAATTGATCGTCTTTAAATAGTTCCAAATAGTTTCGATAAGTAAAGTAAAAAAATACATTGAATTGATACATTTTAGTGTACGTGACCCCAGCTGGTTTTGAACCACACGCTCTGTACCAACTGAACCACACAGAAGACAGAACCAAAAAAATGTGTTTTTTCTATTACGTGGTGTTAGTGAGTGAGTGAGTGTGTGTGTGTGTGTGTGTGTGTGTGTGTGTGTGTGTGTGTGTGTGTGTGTGTGTGTGTGTGCGTGCATGCGTTCAGTTAGTGCGTTCATAACTGCCTGCCTCCGCGTGTGAGAGAGAGAAAGATAGAGATCATTCTTTGTACCTGAGAGATGGGTCTCAGTCTTCACGTTCCTTGTTGCTCTGTTCCGGTTTTCTTCAGTAACTTTGTTTAATTCAATCACCTGTTTGTTGATGTAGCTGGCCATCTTAACGAACTGTACCGAATATCAATGATTACCCCAATCAATCAATTAATCAACTAATTCAGTCTGTCTGACCTCTTATAGTGTTAACTTACTTATGATTACCTTTCTAACTGACTCGCAATGGTAATATCTACTGAATGATTCTAACTTCAATGACCAGTAGTTGAGTAGCTGCTCTGATATGCGTCTCTATTGGTTCCTCTCTGATGTCTGTCTGTGGTGCACTGCAGTTGATAGAATGTTTTAAGTATCCAATCACTTTCAAGCAGGATGTAATATTTCGCAAGGCCTGTCTGTGGCATTGTTCATAAGGAAGTCACGTTATGTCTTGCACTCCGTGACTGGCCATCGATGGCCAAATAGGGGGCTTCTTTTCTATCTGTGCTGTCTGTGTGTGACGTCAGTGTGAGGAAATATTCAGAAGTGTGTGTAAGAAATCTGTCTGCATCTTTGTCAGAGGTTTTAAAGGGGAACTTCACAGACGTGCGTGCGTTGGTGGGTGCGTGCGGGTCTGCCTGCGAACAGTGTGTGTCCTCTAAGTTCTGTTCTGCCCTCTGCTTGTGTCCAACTGCAGGTCACACTTTTTTGAAGATCCAATCACATTCAATCAGGAAGCTGGCAGACCTCAGAGGACATTGTTCCTTTATTTATTAATCTGTGCTTTTGTTCTTCTTATTATAAAAGTGATTTATGAAAATAATGAATCAACTTATCAGAAACCCACATGGCAAATCACATGACATGTTGCTAATTAAAAGAGGTAGAGGGAGAGAGTGAGGTAGAGAGAGAGATTTTTGTAGAGCCTAAATACAATGTTACATAATGAACTGTACATCTTAACATTGACAACAGCTATTGAGTGATATATACCTAATTTGATTTGTGTGCGTGCATGTGTAAGTGCATTCTTCCGTGTGTGTGTGTGAGCCTTTCTCTCCTACGTCTAGTTCAGAGTGCCATTCTACCAAAATATATCATCAGTCTTCAGAGTTCCTTAAACAGCAGTGACTACAAAGAGTATTTTTCACAGATCCAGTACTGTGGAGTGGAACACCCATAGACCCACGAATATCCTGATGATCTCCCATTGTCCCACCAATATCTATCGCCTGATGAACTCACAAAATGTACCACCACACAGTTCTCCACTCCACCAACATTAGACTCTCCACTCCTCCAATACCTGCAGTAGAAACGACAGTTAGACTGGCCACTCTAGAGTATGAACAACGCAGAGAATCAGTCCTACTCCTTACACTGTGGTCAGTGTTATTAAAGCAGTAGTATATTACCTTGGGGTGGTCAGTGGGGTGCCGTCCACCCATTTCCAGGTCCCCTCAGTAACAGTCAGACCAATCCAGACAGGACTGACTGTTTTAAGCCCATTGATAAATGTCTGTTGTTGTGACAGAAAACAACGTTATTAATACAGTCTCCACCTCTCTCTCTCTCTCTCTCTCACCTGTTCCTTATCACTGTTTACGATGACCAGGTCTGCTCCTCTCTCCAGACAGTCCTGTCTGCTCTCCCTCCAGGTTTTAGTCTCAGTAGACAGGAAGTACCAACTGGATTCAAACTTCTGCCAGCCTTTAGGACAGGTTTGTTCTACAAGACAAAAACATGAATTATTATACTGCACCTATTATTGAAGAATACAAACACAAGTTGACTGCATATTAGGCATGTGATGTTATGATCATTTATTAGGTGAACTCACTCAGATTAGAGAACTTTCTCTTGAGATCATCTCTCTCATTCTGTAGCTGGTCTCTCTCTTCAGTCAGGGTTATATAACTGGTCTGTAGCTGGTCTCTCTCTTTAGTCAGGGTGTTGTAACTGGTCTGAAGCTGGTCTTTCTCTTTAGTCAGGGTTTTATAACTGGTCTGTAGCTGGCCTCTCTAGTCAGGGTGTTGTAACTGGTTTGTAGCTGGCCTCTCTCTTTAGTCAGGGTGTTGTAACTGGTCTGTAGCTGGCCTCTCTCTTTAGTCAGGGTGTTGTAACTGGTCTGTAGCTGGCCTCTCTCTTTAGTCAGGGTGTTGTAACTGGTCTGTAGCTGGTCTCTCTCTTTAGTCAGGTTGTTGTAACTGGTCTGTAGCTGGTCTCTCTCTTTAGCCAGGGTGTTGTAACTGGTCTGTAGCTGGTCTTGCTCTGCAGTTATGTTGGTCTTATAAACAGAAAAACTATTTGACAAGATTTAAATGCCTATTCCCATGAAAATTATTGAGATGATTGGCATGACATTTGGACATTTCTCAAGAATTATCATTCAAGATTGCCATTGATGTTTGCCTATATTTAAATTAGGTATGCCTAACTTGGTGTAGGAAGGTAATAAAAATAGAACACTTTCTTGAGACAATATGGATAGAGGCAGATTTTGCAATCGGAGGATGCATTTTGTGCATATTCTATAATGATATTCAATAGGCGACATCTGCCAGTACAAACTTTGATTAAGAAATGATGAAGTCCATTTAAAAAAAAATGTGTGCTCCCTTGCCTAAACAAATATCACTACACCACTGGTTACAGTGCCTCCAAAATACATGATTGACATTGGCAAAAGAGGTTGGAATATCAGCTGATCATTAATGTTGATGAAGTAAATATGCTAGTCAGCTAAATCAATATTGTTTTCACTGATTTTGATTAATCTTCAACGCTCTTAAATAATAACTTCATAATATAGCCTGACCTTGCTTTCATAGACGTTCAGCTTATAAAGGCTTCATAAAGCCTTCATAGTGCCTTCATAAGCACTACATAAATGTGTTATAAGCATCTATAAGCATATGTCATGCTTTATAAAGGGTTCATAAACGTGGCATAACTGTGTGACATAATCACCCAAGTCAAATGTGACATAACCCACTGTCAAATATGATATAAATATGTGCTTTATAAAGGGTGATATGTTTTCACATTACATCTAATCTCGTTCCCAGACACTTCCGCCCAAATGCTTGAAAGTTTTGGTGGACCAACGCATGAAACTTGGCTTCATTAGTTAGTGTTTGTTTTAAAATCACATTTTAACAATACAACAAGCCATACCACGCAGTGCTGGGCCCATTCAGCTCTTTGACACATTCATCCACTCCCACCCTGAAATGTTACCACTATTACATTTTGTTTACATTTTTGTCATTTAGCAGATGCTCTTATCCAGAGCGACTTACAGTAAGTTAGTGCATACATTTTCATACTGGCCCCCCGTGGGAATCGAACCCAAAACCCTGGCGTTGCAAACGCCATGCTCTACCAACTGAGCTACACAGGAGCTCAGCCCTACTCCAAATCAGTTTGGTTCTCTCACACACACACACACACACACACACACACACACACACACACACACACACACACACACACACACACACACACACACACACACACACACACACACACACACACACACACACACACACACACACACACACACACACACACACACACACACACACACAAACAAACAAACAAACAAATGCAAGCTTTGCAGGTCCATCAAGCCATTTAAATACCTCTCACACCCTACTGCAGGGTTGCCCAACCCTGTTCCTGGAGAGCTACCCTCCTGTAGGTTTTCGCTCCAATACTTAGTTTGAAGTGAGACACCTTCGGTCATTCATAACACATCCATAAAGTCTCTATATCGCATGATGCTGTACTTAATTTAAAGTCAGACCCCTTAGGTAATTTATAACATACGTAAATGCCATGTATCATATGACGCTGTACTTATTATCAAGTCAGACCCCATTTGTCATTCATAACACATACATAAAGGCTGAATGATGTGAACACAAATGTATTAATACTTAAAGAATTAAATAATTATTATTATATGAAACATTATCAATACATTAAGTTTCAAAAAGTCCAGCAATGCAGTTACATTGAACATTACACAGTGCTGTGAATAGTGTTGCTTGTTCCTGAGCTGGCGGATGAAATACTCTACATGGGGAGAAGGGAAACTCCATTAGATTCATATTATTATATTTCTCTTTCATTTACAAATCTCTTGACGTGACTATAAGATGTGGCTGTATCTTATGGGATTTTTATATAGCTGAGTCTGCTTACTAGCAATTGCTGTGAAGTCACCAAAATTATTTGAAATAACGATTGAGGTAGCTATGTAATCTAACTTCACACTAAACTACTACAAATTAATTTAAGGTTAACTTACTAGTTTTCTCGCACTCCAGTGGCACCACAAGTGGGCGTTTGATTTGCAAACTCATCACATTTGCGCTTACAGCACTACAGAATCACTGCTAACCAAACAACAGTGCAGGGCACGTGCACTGAATTAATGGAAAACAACAGACAAAAATCGAAGTTTCTTCGATTTTTCCCAGAACTCAAAAGTCGTCCCCTGACGTTGTTTAAGCATAATTGTTAACACAGAAAATCAAATGTTGTTGTTTTTCTATTAAATAAGTGTGAAAACTCGAGGAAAACCAGAAAACAATGGGGGAAATCTGAAACCTGGAAAAACAAAACAGTGAAAACAGAATTTGGGGTAAAAAATAAATGAGGCAAAAATTCTAAACTGATTTTAAAATACCCTACCACCGTTTTTTTTTCTGTGCATGACTGCACTTTAGAGAGTGTGCCATCCTGCAGCAGAGCATTTGGGGGGAAGTTGAGGTCAGGTCCAATATTGACTATGCACCCAAGAGGGAAAGAAGTTGGGCCATCCAATAAATGTTTTAGAGTAAAACAATATATAAAATGTACATGCTTTGTGAAGCCTCAATTTAATATGATTTATAAAGCCTTTATTAAACAATGCTTATAACACACTTTATAAAGCACAGGTTTGTGTCATATTTTAGGGTTAGGTCACTTTTGACATTGGTGGTTATGTCACATGGTAATGCCACATTTATGAACCATTTATAGAGCAGGATGTATGGTTCTAGATGATTTGTCACAAATTTATGTAGTGTTTATGAAGGCTTTATAAAGGCTTTATAAGCTGCACGTCATTTAAAGCAGGACCATATTTATAATCTTCTATCTCATGATATATGGCTGGCTGGCTAGTGGCTTGTGTGGATATTTTAGTAGGCTATATGGTGGTTAGCTAGAGTCTAGACTACCTGTGTTCAGTGGCGACCCATCATTCAGGGCAGGTTGGGTAAAGCCCCCCTGTTTAAAGCCCCACCTGTTTAGTATGTTATTTTGGCATTAATACGTGTCACATATCAGTTTGCAAACAATGTAAAAAAAAAATACTCTTTGACTTAATAAAGCCGCATACAAACATGGTCTATTTTTTGCTTTATTGACTAAGGCAGCTCCAACATGCAGGTGTTTCAGCCTAGCTTAGTGCTTTCTGTGGTGGTGGGGCAGCCAGAGGAAAACACACAGAGCGTAGGGGTTGGTAATGTTCTCTAGTTGCGCTGTGATTGGCTCAGTGTTCTGTCACTCATGGGGACACTACGTCCCTGCAAAATCTACAAGGGGAGCTAAAAAAATTAAAGCCCCTTGGGTGCTGCCATAGATTTACATTAGAAGTGCCCATCCAAGAAGGCTCAAGGTCATTGGCCACAGATAAAATAAAGTCAAATCACGTTAAATCTACCATAGCATTGATTGGACTGATCATCTCAACATCATACTTTCAAAATCTTAGCTAGCAAGCTAGACAAGCAGTCATCATCAATCAAGTCGACAATCTACTGGCAAATCCTTTTCAATCCTTGTCATATGAAGAGAAATTACAGATAAAACGTATCGGTGCTCATCGGCCATTGGACATAAACATTACACAACAAGTTGGAAATTCAACAATGAGTGGTTTGGAAGGAATCAGTGGCTAACTGCAAGCGTTGCAAAGCAATACTAGCCTGCTATTCAGTGGAGAGGGTGTGTGGTCCAAGTCTGGGGTTAAGGGTCTCTTTTTTCCAAGCTTAAAAGGATAAACATTCCCCTTGCAACACCATGGGCCAGAAAAGGTTGAATACATTGGCCATGCTGTCAATTCAGCATGACTTATTCCACGTTAAAACAACTGAAAACTCTGAACTGGGAAATCTCAGACTTCAGTGAGTTCAAGAGAACTGGGAACTCTGAAAAAAATTAGCTCTGTCTGAAGAAATACGTTTTGAATGGTCATCCAACTCGGAATTCCAAGTCAGGAAGAACTATTTCTAGAGCTCCGACCTGAAGATCACTGACGTCATGATTCAACCTTGTTTTTTCTAAGTTCCCAGTTGTCGTGAAAGCCCCATAACTCCAGAGAATGCAAGACTTTGACGACAAAGTTTGATGACAAAATTTGCCCAGAAGAAGGACCTCCACGCCACCTTCCTGTTCAAGTGAGCACAGCACAACAAGGTGAGTCTAAAATGTATTGTATGCTGCTGCATAAATTATGTAATATGCCAGGGAGATATGTATACTGTAGCTAAGAAAGTAATACTACAGTGCCTTGCAAAAGTATTCATCTCCATTGGCGTTTTTCCTATTTTGTTTCATTACAACCTGTAATTTATCTGGATTTTTATTTGGATTTCATGTATTGGATATACACAAAATAGTCCAAATTGGGAAGTGAAATGAAAAAAATAACTTTCAAATTCTAAAAAATAAATAACGGAAAAGTGGTGCGTGCATATGAAGCCCCTAAATAAGATCTGGTGCAACCAATTACCTTAAGAAGTCACATAATTAGTTAGATTGCACACAGGTGGACTTTATTTAAGTGTCACATGATCTGTCACATGATCTCAGCACATATACACCTGTTCTGAAAGGCCCCAGAGTCTGCAACACCACAAAGCAAGGGGCACCATGAAGACCAATGAGCTCTCCAAACAGGTCAGGGACAAAGTTGTGGAGAAGTACAGATCAGGGTTGGGTTATAAAAAAATATCAGAAACTTTGAACATCCCACAGAGCACCATTAATTCCATTATTAAAAAATGTAAAGAATATGGCAACAAAACAAACCTGCCAAGAGAGGGCCGCACACTAAAACTCATGGACCAGGCAAGGAGGGCATTAATCAGAGAGGCAACAAAGATACCAAAGATAACCCTGAAGCAGCTGCAAAGCTCCACAGCGGAGATTGGAGTATCTGTCCATAGGACCACTTTAAGCCGTAGACTCCACAGAGCTGGGCTTTACGGAAGAGTGGCCAGAAAAAAGTATTTGCTTAAAGAAAAAAATAAGCAAACACGTTTGGTGTTCGCCAAAAGGCATGTGGGAGACTCCCCAAACATATGGAAGAAGGCACTCTGGTCAGATGAGACTAAAATTGAGCTTTTTGGCCATCAAGGAAAATGCCATGTCTGGCGCAAACCCAACACCTCTCATCACCCCGAGAACACCATCCCCACAGTGAAGCATGGTGGTGGCAGCATCATGCTGTAGGTATGTTTTTCTTCGGTAGGGACTGGGAAACTGGCCAGAATTGACGGAATGATGGATGGCGGTAAATACATGGAAATTCTTGAGGGAAACCTGTTTTAGTCTTCCAGAGATATGAGACTGGGACGGAGGTTCACCTTCCAGCAGGACAATGACCCTAAACATACTGCTAAAGCAACACTTCAGTTGTTTAAGGGGAAACATTATACATTTCTTGGAATGGCCTATTGGAATCCAATTGAGAATCTGTGGTATTACTTAAAGATTGCTGTACACCAGCGGAACCCATCCAACTTGAAGGAGCTGGAGCAGTTTTGCCTTGAAGAATGGGCAAAAATCCCAGATGCTAGATGTGCCAAGTTTATAGAGACATACCCCAAGAGACTTGCAGCTGTAATTGCTGCAAAAGATGGCTCTACAAATTATCGACTTTGGACGGGTGAATAGTTATGCACGCTCAAGTTTTCTGTGTTTTTGTCTTATTTCTTGTTTGTTTCACACCAAAAAATATTTTGCATCTTCAAAGTGGTAGGCATGTTGTGTAAATCAAATGATTCAAACCCCCCAAAAAAACATTTTAATTCCAGGTTGTAAGGCAACAAAATAGGAAAAATGCCAAAGGGGTTGAATACTTTCTCAAGCCACTGTAAGTGTATGTTGTGTAGTAAGCTGTTAGTAGCCCATGTGCCTCACCCTAATAACTTGGTCCCTTTCCCTCTCAGAACTTAGGCTAACGTTCTGAGTTGATAGTGCACATGTAGCCTATAGCCTGTTTTAGAGAAATGTCATAATTGAATATTGTAAAAGCTTTCATTGTCTGCTTATATGCCCCCTTTATTTATCCTACGGTTCTGACTTGGTGCACAGTGCAAAGCTGTCATCAAGGCAAAGGGTGGCTACTTTGAAGAATGTCAAATATAACACTTTGTTTTGGTTACTACATGATTCCATGTGTGTTATTTCATAGTTTTGATGTCTTCACTAGTATTCTATGATGTAGAAAATAGTAAAAATAGAGAAAAACCCTGGAATGAGTAGGTGTGTCCAAACTTTTGACTGGTACTGTACATAAGTATCAAAATTATAAATAATTTCAAATGTATTATATTAAGCAAACAAGACGGCAACATTTTCTTGTTTTTAAAATGTATTTATGGATAGCCAGGGGCACACTCCAACACTCAGACATAATTTACAAACAACACTTTTGTGTTTAGTGAGTCTGCCAGATCAGAGGCAGTAGGGATGACCAGGGATGGAAGTTCTCACGGGGGGCAAGTATGAAAAATGTATGCACTCACTAATTGGAAGTCACTCTGGATAAGAGCGGCTGCTAAATGACTAAAATGTAAAATAATACCCACCAACAATAATTGTAACTCTTGAACCGTTCGAGCTAGAGACATCAAACCAACTTTCACATGTTCAGGCTATCCTATCAACCACCAATCAATCAATCAATATTTTAATCTAATCACTTTTTCCACTATATCCAGTCACCACCATTACTACTGCAGACACTACCACTACTATAACCTATTTCAAAACCATACATACTTTAAAACAAGCTAGCAAGCACAACACATTTTCTTCAGGAAATGTACTTTTCAGTGATCACTGTTAGCCTAAATAGTTTATTTATTAGATAGAACTACAGCTAGCTATCAGTAGGTCTACATACAAACCTATTCTACAGTTCTTTAACTACCACAAAAGTACTTTTAAGAGCTGTCATCACTAGACGCACCGTCATACGTCTCTCCCCAAATAATAGCCTAAAACGTTCTAATCATTACATCACCATTCAACTAAAATAAAACGAAAGTGAATTGTACATCTATTTATCTGAAACCACAGCCTGAATGATTCAGAGATGCTTTGATTTCCTAACAGTGATGTACACAACCCACAATCCTAATATTTGTCTAAACTCTTCACAGTTGTGTTCCGTGTGTGTAACTGAGTAGACTGATTCCCCCATTTCATTTATCCACAATCCATAGGTAAGGCTGTACAGAGAAATACAAGTATGCCCCAATTCAATTGTAAAGTCTAATACATCCAAAGTGTGATTTCAACTTACTTGTACTTTTTTGCCAAATTAACTTTTGTTGAATTTATATCACAACATTCCAAGCTTGATTGGCATTATCTAGTCCAAATATGGCATGATTCCACTATTTGTATCCATTTGCATGACTTTCAATGAGGGACTTTAATTTTGAAGGCAAACCTTAAATTCCACTATTGTGGCTAATCCGTATTGTGGCTAGCTTCACATATGTGAGAAGTTAGAGGTCAGTGATATAAAGAGTTATGATATGACCCACAACTACACGATTTGATCTGTAAACTTTACCCTGGGTATTCACCACTGTGGGGATCTTCATGCACCATTGATCAGTGAGAAGAAGAAGGTAAGTAACAGGCCTATACATGGGATCGGCAGTGGCAGACTTACCATTCGGCAGAAGAGGCAACTGCCTCAGGCCTCCCATCATCAAGGGGCCTCATGAGCTGGGCATATTAACAAAAAAATGAATAATACAATAAAATCTCTGCTCGCCCACTGTGCCCAGGTTAATGAGGCCACTTTGTCGACAAAAAAAGGCCTCCAAAAAAAGTAAATGAATCCATACAGCCGAATAATAATTAATAACAGATAAATACTATATTTCCCTACATATACATACATTTCATATCAATATTAATATAACCCAAGTTTTTCTAATAATAGTAGAAACAAGTATCATGAATCACCCACGGACTGGTTCAGATAATGGACTATTCCACCCTGACTAGAGTTCCCATGCTGCCGGGTCATGGCTAGAAGGGATCCAGCTTTTGTTAAATTACAGTCAGATTTGACTTTGCGTAGCAGGTTAGGAAAGGAACAGGAGCTCAAGCAGTAGAACATTTGAGGTGCCGGTACTCAGCTCATGGTGAGCTCCTGCCCAAGTCACGCAGCGGTTACTGGAAGAATATCGGACCAATTTGAAAGCGTATGAGCGTTGTACTGAGCATTTACAAAAATGGAGCGTTGGTGACACCTAGCGGAAAGATTGAAAACAGGCATGACCATTTATACAATCAACCAGACTGACGGCGAGGTGGATCACATCCTGACAGCCCCTGGGAAGAAGTGCTGGCTTGGTTGCTCTGGGTGTTGCCAACTTCAAAGGTACTAGAGGTCTGGAGTTCAAGTCCTTATTTCATCTCCTGAAGTTGTTTTCACCTTTCACCTATCGCCTCGTATTTACGTGTGTGTCTGGATAGATGGATAACTCGGTTCAGTCAATGTAGAGGGATAGAGGATGTCCAGCTAGATGGGGAGGCGCTCACACGCATTGCCATTATGACCCAGGAACATTACCCAGTGAAATTGGGCATCAACTTAGACCTGGGCTGTACAGTAAGTCCACAGTTCATTTGTTCTCACAGCCTGGTGTAAAACATTTAAAATACTTCTTATTGTTCATAAACATGTTTTCCAATTGATCTGATCTCTCCCCTTCTCCATTTTATTTCTCCCTGCCTATTTCTCCTTTCCTACCTCTCTCTGCAGGTTGTTCAGATGCAGGAAGAAGTCAGTATGTTTGTGTTCCTCTCTGATGAGGTCATTGCAATGAGCATGTGTTTGGTTTCTCTGTCCTTTTAATGTTGACGGAGCGCATGAGCCAGAGCACGCATAGAAGTAGGCTAATTGGCCTGCTGCGCAAATGTAGGAAAGTAACCATTACGGGATGTCTGATTTCTGATCCTCTTAACTCAACACCACTAATAAGCTAAGCTTCTCAGTCATTTTTTCTTCACCTCACACAGTTTGAACATCCATTGTGAATGTTAGTTCCTTACAGTATATGAAAAATCTTTCCAACACTCTCCCCCTTGATAATCACCAGTCCTCCTGTCAAAGAGCAAAATGTCATAGATTCCATATATCCAGTGGATATTTAACAAAATACCTGAACACATCTCCCTTTCCGCAAAAACAGCTGTGTCTGTCCCGAGCTCACTGCCGCAAAACAACTCTGAGAATCCGGAATAGGCTAGTTGATAAAATGTTGCATGTTCGCTAGCATCAGCTTCGGGCTGGAACTTCATATATACAGTAATTGGGCTGGACCCAGTTGATTGATTTTATACAATGATGCACTTCACTAGCTAATTGATTTGATACAATGTTGCACTTCACTAGTGATAGCGCAAGCCAAAACAGATAGAAAGCGAGGCAGACATGCGAAGTAGAGAGATGAATGCAATTGAAAGAACCTGCATTTTTATCAGGATATTTTCTGATTGCAATTGGCAGCTTTATGTACAGTGCCTTTGGAAAGTATTCAGACCCCTTGACTTTTTCCACATTTTGTTAGGTTACAGCCTCATTCTAAAATGTCCCCCCCTCATCAATCTACACAATACCCCATAATGACAAATCAAAAACAGGTTTGTAGACATTTTTGCACATTTATAAAAAAATTAAAACATAAATATAACATTTACATAAGTATTCAGACCCTTTACTCAGTACTTTGTTGAAGCACCTTTCGCAGCGATTACAGCCTGAAGTCTTCTTGGGTATGACACTACAAGCTTGGCACACCTGGATTTGGGGAATTTCTCCATTCATCTCTACAGATCCTCTCAAGCTCTGTCAGGTTGGATGGGGAGCGTTGCTGCACAGCTATTTTCAGGTCTCTCCAGAGATGATAGATCAGGTTCAAGTCCGGGCTCTGGCTGGGCCACTCAAAGACATTCAGAGACTTGTCCTGAAGCCACTCCTGCGTTGTATTGGCTGTGTGCTTAGGGTTATTGTCCTGTTGGAACGGGAATCTTCGCCCCAGTCTGAGGTCCTGAGCGCTCTGGATCAGGTTTTCATCAAGGATCTCTCTGTACTTTGCTCCGTTCGTCTTTCCCTCAATCCTGACTAGTCTCCCAGTTCCTGCCACTGAAAACATTCCAAATCATGATGCTGCCACCACCATGCTTCACCGTAGGGATGGTGTCAGGTTTCCTCCAGACTCTTGGCATTCAGGCCAAGAGTTCAATCTTGGTTTCATCAGACCAGAGAATCTTGTTTCTCATGGTCTCAGTGTCTTTACGTGCCTTTTAGCAAACTCCAAGTGGGCTATCATGTGCCTTTTACTGAGGAGTGGCTCCCATCTGGCCACTCTACCATAAAGGCCTGATTGGTGGAGTGCTGCAGAGATGGTTGTCCTTCTGGAAGGTTCTCCCATTTGCACAGTGGAACTCTAGAGCTCTGTCAGAGCGACAATCGGGTTCTTGGTCACCTCCCAGTTCAAGACCCTTCTCCCCCCATTGCTCAGTTTGGCTGGGCGGGCAGCTCTAGGAAGAGTCTTGGTGGTAAAATGTATGCACTCACTACTGTTAGTCACTCTGGATAAGAGCGTCTGCTAAATGACGTAAATGTAAATGTAAATGTTCCAAACTTCTTCCATTTAAGACTGATGGAGGCCACCGTGTTCCTGGGGACCTTCAATGCTGCAGAAATGTTTTGGTACCCTTCCCCAGATCTGTGCCTCAACACAATCCTGTCTCGGAGCTCTATGGACAATTCCTTCGACCTCATGGCTTGGTTTTTGCTCTGACATGCGCTGTCAACTGTGGGACCTTATATAGACAGGTATGTCCCTTTCCAAATGATGTCCAATCAATTGAATTTACCACAGGTGGACTCCAATCAAGTTGTAGAAACATTGTCGTATCGGGAGAATGCTGGCAATTATTGCTGTCAACAAAGAGTCCGCTTTAGGCTGCACCGTGTTTTAGAGGCTTTTATTCAATATCACGAGGTTACAGCATAAATTACAGACCCGCGATGTCTGGAGAAGCACCTTCCCAAATTAATCTGAATGCTTCTGACTTCCTCTTCATTCAGGTCCTACTTATAAACAATGACAAGGAGACGGGGCTCCCTCTTCTGGCCAATCACCAGTCTCCCCTGGGGCGTCACCCTCCAAACGGCACATTTCAAATAAGATCATAAAACATTCCCTCTTGCTACTAAAATCAACATTCTCTCTGGTTCCACTTAAAACATTAACAACGTCATAATCTCAATACACGACAACATCTTAAAGATGATCAATAGAAACATGAGGCATCAGAGCTCAATTTCGAGTCTCATAGCAAAGGGTCTGAATATATATGTAAATAACGTATTTCTGTTTTTTTATGTGTAATAAATGTGCAAACATTAAAAAAAACGGTTTTGCTTTGTCATCATGAGGTATTGTGTATAGTTGCTGAGGATTGAATTTCATTTAATCCATTTTTGAATAAGGCTGTAATATGGAAAAAACTATGGAAAAAGTCAAGGGGTCTGAATACTTTCCGAAGGCACTCTATTTTTACTTACTTGACAATAGTAGTTTTAGGCTTACTGCTACATTGTCTTATAGGCTATCTCTTAGTGCATGCACTCATTTCTTTAGGTGCCAATGAATCACGGTGTATAAATGTGTCCATATGGCAGAGGCTGGTGCTCTCGCATTAGTGGAATTTAAACTCTGAGATGTAATCATTTTAATTCCGGTTTGAAGCGGCAGGTAGCCTAGCGGTGAAGAGCGTCGGGCCAGTATACGAAAGGTCGCTGGTTTGAATCCCTGAGCCAAATAGGTGAAGAATCTGTCGATGTGCCCTTGAGCAAGGCACTTACTCCTAATTGCTCCTGTAAGTCGCTCTGGATAAGAGCGTCTCCTAAATCATGTAAATGTAATTCCGGTTTGTATTATTAACCACGTGACAATTATTTTGAAAAACTAAAACGTCATTATTGAACTGAAACTGTTCCACTAAAACATGCATATGAAAATCATAACTGGCATGCAGATCGGTAGAAATTGGATAAATTGTAAACTTTCCCAAACTTGAAACTCATGCACAGTCTAGGAATAGACCATTGTAAACAGAGCGCACATTTCTTTGTACTGCATAATTAAAACTTGGGCCCTGGTCAAAAGTACTGCACTAAACGTGGAATAGGGTCCCAAATGGAATAGGGTCCCAAATGGAATACGGTCCCAAATGGAATACGGTCCCAAATGGTATAGGATCCCAAATGGAATAGGGTCCCAAATGGAATAGGGTCCCAAATGGAATAGGATCCCAAATGGAATAGGATCCCAAATGGAATAGGGTCCCAAATGGAATAGGGTCCCAAATGGAATATCGTCCCAAATGGAACAGGGTCCCAAATGGAATACGGTCCCAAATGGAATTCGGTCCCAAATGGCACCCTATTCCCTGCATAGTGCACTGTCAAAAGTACTGCGCTAATGTCATTTGTGTCATTTGGGACTCACTCACAGAAAGCCAGCCTCAGGGAGATGTTGAGAGTGACTTGTAGAACACACAGGACTCCAAAACACACGGCAGCCAGGCTGTAGAGTCTTGGTTTTCCATCTGCAGAGGAACACACACACACAAACACACACACACACACACACACACCATCATCACTAATGATTTAGATTAAAACAGAACACACGTCATCCCACAAAACCTTAACTAATTCTGAGAACCTAACATTTCCAATGTGTCATTGGTTTTACCCCAAATGTGGGTTGGCAGCAACAGTTTGCTCAAGAGTGTGGTCATCTCAAATCTGATGAACAGGAAGATACTGTATGATGACATTACCAAAATTACACAATATAGCTGTCTCATGAGTTAAAGAGGCTATCTGCGATCGCTGCATACGTATTTAGGACTTTGAAATGTATGATATTTACCCATTCATTCTTCAAGAATGTAACTTATAAATGCCAAATGAGTTTAGTTTAAACTTCTAACCCCATAAGGACCCAAAATACACACTGAGTGGAGAAAAGTCATCACTCTCAAATTCATAGACAGAGCTATGTATGCAAGGACTGCCCATCCATGAGCTCAAAATGATTGTTTTAACCATTTAAAGATGCCCTATGCAGAAATCGCTCCGCCATTTCCTGGTTGCTAAAATTCTAATATGTTATGTGACAAAACAAGCAGTCATTGTGTAAAATAAATATTGTATATTCAGCTGTTTGAAGTTGCTGTACAAAACCTAAAGTAAAAGACGCAAAAATGAAACTTTATAAAGGGAAGCATAGAAATAGCACACATAGAACAGATCTACCACTTCTTAGACTTGCTTTGGATGGGGATGAAAGATCTATAACATTTATGTGAATTTGGTCGGGTCGCCCAAAAATGTACTGTAGCTTTAAGGCAATACAAAGTTTGTTCAATTCCATTATTTACAATTCCAGAGTAAAACAAGCTGACACTGAGCATACATAGCTCTGTCTATGAATTTGAGAGTGCTTACACGATATATCATTCTTAGTTCATACCTGAGCGAAGGGTCTCAGTCTTCAAGCTCCTCATTGCTCTGTTCCGGTTTTCTTCATTCATCTTGTTTAATTCAATAACTTGTTTGTTGACATAGTTGGCCATCTTACCTAACTGTACCGAATATATCAATGATTACCCCAATCAATCAATTAAACAACTAATTCAGTATGTCTGACCTCTTATTGTAATATCTATGATTCTAACTTACTTTTACTTATAGTATTAACTTACTGTATGATTACCTTTCTAACTGACTGAGCAGTAGTTAGTCTGATGTGTCTAAACCCTGTACTTCTCTGTTCTCTGTCTGTGTCCAACAGCTGGATGTTTCAAGGCTCTATCCACCAATAAGAAGGCTGTAGGTGTCAGGATGTTTCAAGGCTCTTCCACCAATAAGAAGGAGACTCTTGAGATGTGTCTCAAATGGCACCCTAATCTCTATACAGTGCACTACATAGGGAAATAGGGTACCATTTGGGACACAGGTTTTAGACCAGACAGTTTTTTGTAACACCCTGTTCATCCCCCTTGTTCATTCTGTTCTGTGGTTTATTTTTTCCTCTTTATAAAGTTTTATTTTATTTTTTTATGTTAAGATTTATAATTCATAATGTAGCATTGCATCTCTCATGGGAAACGTATGTTAACATTGCCAAAGCAAGTGAAGCAGATAGTAAACACAAGTGAAATGAACAATAAATATTATATATTATCTCTCTCTCTCTCTCTCTGCTGAGTTGTTAAGTGATGTTGTCACCTATTGGTTAGAGAGAGAGATAGAGAGAGAGAATAGAAGTGGAGACTATATTAACAATGTTGTTTTCTGTCAAAACAGACATTTATCAATGGGATTGAATCAGTCAGTTATGTCTGGATTGATCTGATTGACTTTGTTACTGAGGGGACCTGGAAATGGGTGGACGGCACCCCACTGACCACCCCAAGGTAATATACTACTGCTCTAATAACACTGACCACAGTGTAAGGAGTAGGACGGATTCTCTGAGTTGTGGTCTGTCGTACGGCAATTTGGTAAAAAGCCAATTTGACATTTACTCAGTACATTGTTTTCACTGAGGAAATGTACGAGTCTGTTGTTAATGATAATGGAGAGGATTTTCCCAAGGTTGCTGTTGTCACATATCCCACGGTAGTTATTGGGGTCAAATTTGTCTCCACTTTTGTGGATTGGGGTGATCAGTCCTTTGCTCCAAATATTGGGAAAGATGCCAGAGCTGAGAATGATGTTAAAGAGTTTAAGTATAGCCAATTGGAATTTGTTGTCTGTATATTTTATCATTTTATTTAGGATACCATCAAGACCACAGGCCTTTTTGGGTTGGAGGGTTTGTATTTTGTCCTGTAGTTCATTCAATGTAATTTGATAATCCAGTGGGTTCTGGTAGTCTTTAATAGCTGATTCTCTACACATAGTTACTAGCTAAAACACCAGGTAAATAGGACTAGTAACCAGCACTTCTTACAACTAGGTGATAAGCCATGAACCTGGACAGAAACTCACAGTGGACAGACAGGCCTATGATCCCAGCCAGTAGGAGAACACATAGCAGCACCAGACACACTGCAGCAACTCTGGAGGATCTCTTCCCTAAAGAACATCTCTTCCCTGAGCTATCAGGCTCTGTGGACACATCAAATATAAGTTTACGTGAGTCTATGTGCTTGTGTGTGTGTGTCTTGGTGATGGTCTCACTGTCTCTCAGGGTGTCTGCACTTATGTAGATATCCACAATCCTCTCCTCAGCTTCACCTCTGTCAATCTTGAATGTATACAACAGTTATGATAACGGCTGAAAACTCCTTATGAGGGGTATCTTGTCTGAAAGCCATGTTTCAGAAAAAGCAGAGAATATTGCAGTTACCTGAGTCCCGTCATCCATCTTATTATCAAGTGACTGAATGGAGGGAAGAGGTGGCCGGTTTTCCCTTAATCCCTCCAGGACTCCCCCTCTCTTGCCTCTGTATCGCCGGCGTTTCCTCTTGGATTCCCTGAAAATTGGGTTGGAATTCCATAAAGAGCCCAGGGCAGATGAGTCAAAGTTGAAGCCGGAATTGAGGTTACTAACTTCCGATCTGATGTTCAAAAGTTATTGTCTATCATAAGAAACTATAGTGGATACATTTAGTGAAAATAAAGAATCACAAAACAGCAAAGTTGGGTCGGCGTTCACACAGTGTGTGTGTGCAATTTTATCTGAATGTTGAGCAAAAACTCTATCTCTTGCACTGGGCTTGAAGACTCTTACGTTGCCATATAATTGGCCATCAATGTCCGTGTTCTTCATTGCATTAGGTTCGTCGTCTTCAAATCCATCTGAGTTTTCATAGACTCCCTCTGACATCTTAACACACTTGTGGTCAAATACAGTAACTTCTACTTCTAACCTCAGCTCTAATGTACTTCTGTACCTGTGTCTTCTCCCTGCACTGTACTGCCTCTGTGTGATTTATGGTAGTGAAACTATTTATCAGTCAACCACAGTGGATTGGAAACACTGGCCACCACGTGACTCCCACCAGCCTTAGTTTGATAATATAATACATGATATGACTCTATACCATGTTATATGATGTATATCTGAATTCACAGGGTCCCAATTTTAGATCTGCTAATATAATTTGGGATCCTGTTAATTGACATATAAACTACATATATCCTTACTGAGTTTACAGCACCACCAGCCTTGCGTCTATGTGACTTACTGTATTGACACTATTTTTCTTTGTCTTGGGTCAGTTTTGCATTTCCACCACAAATAGTTAAGGTTAAGATTGGGGGAGGGAAAGCTGATCCTAGATCTGTACCTAGTGAAAAGACACCACACAGTGTGACCGGCCACCGATTACATTTTTTTACATTTTTAGGAGTCTTTTTTCTATCTATGCTGACTATGAAGAGTTATTCAGAATGAAACTCTGGTGGTCAACTTGGTTTACAGGGGAATTTCACCAAAAGCAGAAGTTGTGACAAGATCGCCATAGTTTCAGTTTGACAGATTTAAAATAATAGAAAGAAGAATTAAAACCCTTCACATGTATTATGACAACAAGATCATATATTTCCACCCTGTCTTTTAGTACAACATCACAAGTGGGGGCTGGTGGGAAGAGCGATAGGAGGTTGGGCTCATTGTAATGGCTGCAATGGAATTAATGGTATAGTATCAAAAGCATCAAACATATGGAAACCACATGTTTGACTCCGTGCCTTTAATACCATTCCAGCCATTACAATGATCCTGTCCTCCTATAGCTCCTCCCACCGGCTTAGACAGGGTTTAGACTGTACAAAAAATAAATCAAAACTATGTCTCCTGATCTTTCTGATATCTCTCAGACACTTCAGAACAAACTTTAGATTTGGGGACAATGTGTTGTTCCATGTAGTGAATCTGTTATTCAATGTACAGCGGGGGAAAAAAGTATTTAGTCAGCCACCAATTGTGCAAGTTCTCCCACTTAAAAAGATGAGAGAGGCCTGTAATTTTCATCATAGGTACACGTCAACTATGACAGACAAAATGAGGAAAAAAAATCGAGAAAATCACATTGTAGGATTTTTTATGGATTTATTTGCAAATGATGGTGGAAAATAAGTATTTGGTCAATAACAAAAGTTTCTCAATACTTTTTTATATACCCTTTGTTGGCAATGACACAGGTCAAACGTCAAAAGTCTTCACAAGGTTTTCACACACTGTTGCTGGTATTTTGTCCCATTCCTCCATGCAGATCTCCTCTAGAGCAGTGATGTTTTGGGGCTGTCGCTGGGCAACACGGACTTTCAACTCCCTCCAAAGATTTTCTATGGGGTTGAGATCTGGAGACTGGCTAGGCCACTCCAGGACCTTGAAATGCTTCTTACGAAGCCACTCCTTCATTGCCCGGGCGGTGTGTTAGGGATCATTGTCATGCTGAAAGACCCAGCCACGTTTCATCTTCAATGCCCTTGCTGATGGAAGGAGGTTTTCACTCAAAATCTCACGATACATGGCCCCATTAATTCTTTCCTTTACACGGATCAGTCGTCCTGGTCCCTTTGCAGAAAAACAGCCCCAAAGCATGATGTTTCCACCCCATGCTTCACAGTAAGTATGGTGTTCTTTGGATGCAACTCAGCATTCTTTGTCCTCCAAACACGACGAGTTGAGTTTTTACCAAAAAGTTATATTTTGGTTTCATCTGACCATATGACATTCTCCCAATCCTCTTCTGGATCATCCAAATGCACTCTAGCAAACTTCAGACGGGCCTGGACATGTACTGGCTTAAGCAGGGGGACATGTCTCGCACTGCAGGGTTTGAGTCCCTGGTGGCGTAGTGTATTACTGATGGTAGGCTTTGTTACTTTGGTCCCAGCTCTCTGCAGGTCATTCACTAGGTCCCCCCCGTTTGGTTCTGGGATTTTTGCTCACCGTTCTTGTGATCATTTTGACCCCACGGGGTGAGATCTTGCGTGGAGCCCCAGATCGAGGGAGATTATCAGTGGTCTTGTATGTCTTCCATTTCCTAATAATTGCTCCCACAGTTGATTTCTTCAAACCAAGCTGCTTACCTATTGCAGATTCAGTCTTCCCAGCCTGGTGCAGGTCTACAATTTTGTTTCTGGTGTCCTTTGACAGCTCTTTGGTCTTGGCCATAGTGGAGTTTGGAGTGTGACTGTTTGAGGTTGTGGACAGGTGTCTTTTATACTGATAACAAGTTCAAACATGTGCCATTAACACAGGTAACGAGTGGAGGACAGAGGAGCCTCTTAAAGAAGAAGTTACAGGTCTGTGAGAGCCAGAAATCTTGCTTGTTTGTAGGTGACCAAATACTTATTTTCCACCATAATTTGCAAATAAATTCATTAAAAGTCCTACAATGTGATTTTCTGGAAAGAAAATTCTCAATTTGTCTGTCATAGTTGACGTGTACCTATGATGAAAATTACAGGCCTCTCTCATCTTTTTAAGTGGGAGAAGTTGCACAATTGGTGGCTGACTAAATAATTTCCCCCCCCACTGTATAGGCTAATAGCAGTAAGGCCAAAACACATTTTTTATTAAATATTTTTTACATATATATTTTTTATACTTCAAGGGGTCTTAAAATTCAAAATCAAATAGAAAAATGATTTTTGGTATTTCCTTCTTTAAGAAATTCCATATATTTTAGTAGTCTGTCTGCTCTACTCCCAGGTTTTAGCCTCCGTAGAGGGGAAGTAACAGCTGCAGTAAAGTTCTGCCAGCTGTTAGGACAAGGTTGTTCTGCAAGATGAACACATTAATTGCCTTCAACTTATCACACTGTACACTTAAAGAAAGAATACAGATTTATGATCAGGTGTGTGTGATTAATGACATTATCATTTATTCCTGTAGCTTTACTCACTGAGATTTGTAAGACTCCCACTAAGAAAATCTCTCTGTCTGTAGCTGGTCTCTCTCTTTAGTCGGGGTGTTTTAACTGGTCTGTAGCTGGTACATAACAATCTGGTTCAAGTTATTGCTGGTATTGAAGTGATCAATCACATAATGGAAAATAAATATTAATTTTCATGATGATTTTATAATTATTTTAGGACATGTCACTCTGCACAGTTGACATGGTAGCTAAGGTGAGCTGTGTTAAGGTGAGTTCAGAGGTGTGGCCTCATTGGTCTAGCCAATCTATCCAGAGTTTGGGTGTATTTGCATACTGATGTGATTCTGCCGTAGAAATGCCATGTATCCAACTCCAGCTACCTCCAACTTATGCTGGGTGACAGACAGAAAACCTGTTAATTGGCAGCATTATGGGGAAGACTGGACCTGAACCAAACAAGTACTTTTGGGAGTTAGGGAAAAGGTATGGAGCAACAATTACATGATTTTCTTTAGGAATGTAGTGAAGTAAAAGTTGTCAAAAATATATATAGTAAAGTACAAACCCCCCCCAAAACTACTTAAGTAGTATTTAAAAGTATTTTTACTTAAGTACATTATACCACTGTGGGTGACCGACAGAAAGCCTGTTGATCCCAGCATTATTGGGAAGTTAGGACCTGACCAGTAGAGGTCACTAACAGACCTGCTATATTCAGTTCTAATGTTGGCTTCTTAGTAAACTCTGGAATGTTTCCTCCAAACTCCATGTCAAACATACAAAGAGAAGCTATTGAAGTGTGAAGGAGCTGGTGGCTTCCAGGCAAGTGTCTGAGGGAGAGCTGTCTGGCCCATAGATATTCCATGTATCCAACTCCAGCTACCTCCAACTTATGCTGGGTGACAAAAAGAAAGCCTGAGAGTCTGATGCACCCGTGCGTCAATCTAAGTAACATAATACAAAAATTCCCATCAAAATCCATCAGTTTAACTTAGAGATAGATTTTGCATTGGCTGCGTCTCAATCCACCGCATCCGCTTATGTCAGCCTTCCACATCTGCGGTGGAAGGTGGCAGAGCTACAGCGGTGTTTGTCAGACCATGAGACATCCCGAAAATCGCTCTTCTCACGAAAACATCTGTAGGGTCCGAACGGTTTGACCGACAAACTATTATGACCCAACAATGGAAAGGGGTATTCAAGGCTTGTATTCTCCAATGTGTTTTGAGAAGGAGGCGAAGAGAGACAGGATGCGAGGAGGAATTGAGGAAAGATGAATTGAGAAAGAGACCATTGGCGTGTCTTTAATAACCCTATTTAACCACAATGGTGATTTCATCGCTCACTTTAACCACTACAGTGCCTTCAGAAAGTGTCCATACCCCTTGACTTATACATTTTTTTGTTGTGTTACAGCCTGAATTCAAAATTGATTAAATGTATTATTTTTCTCACCCATCTACACACAGTGCCCTACAGTGACTAAGTGAAATCATGTTTTTAGAAATTTGAGCAAATGTATTGAAAATGAAATATACGTATATCCCATTTACATAAGTATTCACACCCCTGAGTTAATACTTTGTAGAAGGACCTTGGGCAGCGAGTACAGCTGTTAGTCTTTCCACACCTGGATTGTGCAACATTTGTCCATTATTCTTTTCAGAATTCTTCAAGTTCTGTCAAATTGGTTGTTGCTAGACAACCATTTTCAGGTCTTGCCATAGATGTTCAAGTAGATTTAAGTCAGAACTGTGACTCGGCCACTCAGGGACATTCTCTGTCTTCTTGGTAAGCAACTCCAGTGTAGATTTGGCCTTGTGTTTTAGGTTATTGTCTTGCTGATAGGTGAATTCATCTCCCAGTGTCTTGTGGAACGTAGACTGAACCAGGTTTTCCTCTAGGATATTTCCTGTGCTTAGCTCTATTCCATTTCTTTTTTATCCTGAAAAACTCCCCACTCCTTAACAATTACAAACATACCCATATCATTATGAAGCCACCACTATGCTTGAAAATATGGAGAGTGGTACTCTGTAATGTGTTGTATTGGATTTGTCCCAAACATAACAAACATAACACTTTGTATTCAGGACCAAAAGTTAATTGCTTTGCCACATTTTTTGCAGTATTACTTTAGTGCCATGTTACAAACAGTATGCATGTTTTGGATTTTTTAAAATTATGTACAGGCTTCCTTCTTTTCACTCTGTCAATCAGGTTAGTAATGTGGAGTAACTACAATGTTGTTGATCCATCCTCAGTTTTCTCCTTTCACAGCCATTCAACTCTGTAACTGTTTTAATGTCACCATTGGCCTCATGGTTTTCTTCCTCTCCGGCAACTGAGTTAGGAAGGACACCCGTATCTTTGTAGTGACTGTGTGTATTGATACACCATCCACAGTGTAATTAATAACTTCACCATGCTCAAAGGAATATGTAATACCTGCTTTATTATTATTTTTTACGCATCTACCAATCAATGCCCTTCTTTGCGAGGCATTGGAAAACCTCCCTGGTCTTTGTGGTTGAATCTGTGTTTGAAATTCACTGCTAGACTGAGGGACCTTACAGATATTGTATGTGTGGGATACAGAGATGAGGTAGTCATTCAAAAATGTTCATGTTAATTAAACACTAGTATTTCACACAGAGTGAGTCTATGCAACTTATTATGTGTCAAGGTTAAGCACATTTTTACTCCTGAACTTATTTAGGCTTGCCATAACAAAGGGGTTGAATACTTACTGACTCAAGACATTTCAGCTTGAAATCTTTTATTCATTTGTTTAAAACATTTGAAAAACATATTTCCACTTTGACATTATGGGTTATTGTGTGTAGGCCAGTGACAATAAAATCTCAATTTAATCCATTTTAAATTCATGCTGTAAAACAACAAAATGTGGAAAAAGTCAAGGGGTATGAATACATTCTGAAGGCACTGTAGGTGACATCATGACGTTCAGCACGACCATCAACATGATAACTACGAGAGAGCGAGAGATAACTATATCTCACAGATCCAGTATCTGTTAGATAAACATCGATAGTCCATCCATTTTCCTTTGCCTGATGACCTGTGAGCGGACAGCACACAATTCTCACCTCTACCACCATTAGGCTCTCGAATGTCCCAATACCTGCAGTAGAAACAACAGAGTTAAACTGACCACTCTCTCAGAACCTAGAGTATGAACAACAGAGAGAATCAGTCCTACTCCTTACACTCTGGTCAGTGTAAATAGAGCAGTAGTCTCTTACCTTGGGGTGGTCAGTGTTATTATAGAGCAGTAGTCTCTTACCTCTGGGTGGTCAGTGGTGTGCCGTCCACCCATTTCCAGGTCCCCTCAGTAACAGTCAGACCAATCCAGACATACCTTACTGTTTGAAGCCTGTTGATGAATGTCTGTTGTTGTGACAGAAAACAACATTATTAATACACTCTCTCTCTCTCTCTCTCTCTCTCTCTCTCTCTCTCTCTCTCTCTCTCTCTCTCTCTCTCTCTCTCTCTCTCTCTCTCTCTCTCTCTCTCTCTCTCTCTCTCTCTCTCTCTCTCTCTCTCTCTCTCTCTCTCTCTCTCTCTCTCTCTCTCTCTCTCACCCATTCCTCTCTGTTGTTTATGATCACCAGGTCTGCTCCTCTCTCCAGACAGTCCTGTCTGCTCTCCCTCCAGGTTTTCGTCTCAGTAGAGATGAAGTACCAACTGGATCCAAACTTCTGCCAGCCTTCATGATAGGTTTGTTCTACAAGACAAACACATGAATTTCCATCTTATTATTCTGCACCTATTATTGAAGAATACAAACACAAGTGAGGCATGTGATGTTATGATCATTTAATAGGTGAACTCACTCAGATTAGGGAACTTTCTCTTGAGATCATCTCTCTCCTTCTGTAGCTGGTCTCTCTCTGTAGTCAGGGTGTTATATCTGGTCTGTAGCTGGTCTCTCTCTTCAGTCAGGGTGTTGTAACTGGTCTGTAGCTGGTCTTTCTCTTTAGTCAGGGTGTTGTAACTGGTCTGTGGCTGGTCTCTCTCTTTAGTCAGGGTGTTGTAACTTTTCTGTAACTGGTCTTTCTCTTTAGTCAGGGTGTTGTAACTGGTCTGTAGCTGGTCTCTCTCTTTAGTCAGGGTGTTGTAACTGGTCTGTAGCTGGTCTCTCTCTTCAGTCAGGGTGTTGTAACTGGTCTGTAGCTGGTCTTTCTCTTTAGTCAGGGTGTTGTAACTGGTCTGTGGCTGGTCTCTCTCTTTAGTCAGGGTGTTGTAACTTTTCTGTAACTGGTCTTTCTCTTTAGTCAGGGTGTTGTAACTGGTCTGTAGCTGGTCTCTCTCTTTAGTCAGGGTGTTGTAACTGGTCTGTAGCTGGTCTCTCTCTTCAGTCAGGGTGTTGTAACTGGTCTGTACTTGGTCTCTCTCTTTAGTTAGGGTGTTGTAACTGGTATGTAGCTGGTGTCTCTCTGTAGTCAGGGTGTTGTAACTGGTCTGTAGCTGGTCTTTCTCTTTAGTCAGGGTGTTGTAACTGGTCTGTAGCTGGTCTCTCTCTTCAGTCAGGGTGTTGTAACTGGTCTGTCCTTGGTCTCTCTCTTTAGTCAGGGTGTTGTAACTGGTCTGTAGCTGGTCTCTCTCTTTAGTCAGGGTGTTGTAACTGGTCTGTAACTGGTCTCTCTCTTTAGTCAGGGTGTTGTAACTGGTCTGTAGCTGGTCTTTCTCTGCAGTCACATTGGTTTTATATTCCATGCCTCTGTTATCTGGAAAGGATTGATACATATAGCTACTGGTAAATTCGCTCACGAAACAGTAATTCAAGAAGATCTAAATGCATATTCCCATGAAATGATTGAGATGATTGGCATGATGTTTGGACATTTCACCAGTAAAGCGTGAAGAATTATCATTCAAGATTGACATTGATGTTTGCCTATTTTTAAATTAGGTATGCCTAACTTGGTGTAGGAAGGTATTAAAAATGGAACATTTTCTTGAGACAATATGGATAGAGGCAGACGTTGCAATCGGAGGATGCATTTTGTCCATATTCTATAATGATATTCAATAGGCGACATCTGCCGGTACAAACTTTGATTGAGAAATGATGACGTCCATTAAAGAAAAATGTTGTGCTCCCTTGCCTAAACAAATATCACTACACCACTGGTTACAGTGCCTCCAAAATACATGATTGACATTGGCAAAAGAGGATGGAATATCAGCTGATCATTAATGTTGATGAAGTAAATATGCTAGTCAGCTAAATCAATATTGTTTTCACTGATTGTGATTAATCTTCAACGCTCTTAAAAATAACTTCATAATATAGCCTGACCTTGCTTTCAATGACGTTCAGCTTATAAAGGCTTCATAAAGCCTTCATAATACCTTCATAAGCACTACATAAGTGTTATAAAGCATCTATAAGCATACGTCATGCTTTATAAAGGGTTCATAAACGTGGCATAACTGTGTGACATAATCACCCAAGTCAAATGTGACATAACCCACTATGTCAAATATGATATAAATATGTGCTTTATAAAGGGTGATGTGTTTTCACATGACATCTAATCTCGTTCCCAGACACTTCCGCCCAAATGCTTGAAAGTTTTGGTGGACCAACGCATGAAACTTGGCTTCATTAGTTAGTGTTTGTTTTAAAATCACATTTTAAGAAGAGCAATTGTGGAAATGGGCAAGGATTAGCCATAATTCTGACTTTCTGGCTGTGTTAACTAGTGACGACCAGGGGAAATGTTTTTGCTAGCAAAGGAATATTTTACTCAGTGTGTCAACAAAAAGCTATTTCAGGTCACACTCATATAAATCTATGGTCACTCCCACTAAGGCCAACTTTGAATGGTTGTGATACGTTCGTTTAATGACGGGTCAGACCAAGGCGCAGCGTGATATACGTACATGTTTATTAAACTAAATAAACACACGACAAAACAACAAACGAAAGGAAACGTGAAGTCCAAGGTAGAACACACAACATACCTTACATGGAACAAGATCCCACAACTAGACAGTGCCAATAGGCTGCTTAAGTATGACCCCAATCAGAGACAACGAGCGACAGCTGCCTCTGATTGGGAACCACACCGGCCAACATAGATCCACACATACTAGAATACAACATAGAAAACGCACAACAAAGAATATACCCACCCTGACTCAACTTATGAGCGTCCCCTGAGTCAGGGCGTGACAGGTTGATGTCCCAGGATTATATGTGCTGTCTGTGCAATAGCCTGGGGACGCCGATACACAAGGCAACACTTAACTTGATGAAAGCCCCCAACATAAGGAAATTGAAAGTGGCTTTCTTCTGGAACCAAGTTACATGTTCCTCAGTACACAAACACACACACAGCAATACAACAAGCCATACCACGCAGTGCTGGGCCCATTCAGGTCTTTGACACATTCACCCACTCCCCTGCTGAAAGATCAGCCACAAAATGTTACTATTGTAACAGGTTGTAATCAAGCCCTACTCCAAATCATTTTGGTTCTCTCTCTCACACACACACACACACACACACACACACACACACACACACACACACACACACACACACACACACACACACACATATACACACACACACACATACACACACACACACACACACACACACACACACAAATGCAAGCTTTGCAGGTCCATCAAGCCATTTAAATACCTCTCACACCCTACAGCAGGGTTGCCCAACCCTGTTCATGGAGAGCTATTCTCCTGTAGGTTTTCGCTCCAACCCCAGGTGTTACTAACCTGATTCATCTTATCAACCAGCTAATTATTAGAATCAGGTGTGCTAGATTAGGGTTGGAGTAAAAACCCTACAGGACGGTAGCTCTCCAGGAACAGGGGTTGGGCAGTCCTGCCCTACAGAAACCTGAGAGAACCTTCATAAATCAGCAGAACGTTAATAACCTATTTATTGACACTTCATGTAGTGTCCTGTAACACTTCGGTCATTCATAACACATCCATAAAACTCTATATCACATGATGCTGTACTTAATTAAAGTCAGACCCCTTTGGTCATTCATAACACATACATAAAGGCATAATGATGTGAACACAAATGTATTAATACTTAAAGAACTATCACTACCAGCTAAAACAAATAAACATTAAAGACATGATTAAACCATACATTTTATTTTATTTGTAATTTTTTTTTAACATTATCAATACATTAAGTGCTGCACCAGAAATACTCTAAATGGGGAGATGGGAAACTCCATTAGATCCGTATTATTATATTCCTCTTTCAATTACAAATCTCATGACGTGACTATAAGACGTGGCTGTATCTAGGGGGATTTTTATATAGCTGAGTCTGCTTGCTAGCAATTGCTGTGAAGTCACCAAAATTATTTGAAATAACGATTGAGGTAGCTATGTAATCTAACTCCACACTAAACTACTACAAATTAATTTAAATTACAATAAATAAAGGTTAACTTACTAGTTTTCTTGCTGTCCAGTGGCACCACAAGTGGGCGTTTGATTTGCAAACTCATCACATTTGCGCTTACAGCACTACAGAATCACTGCTAACCAAACAACAGTGCAGGGCATGTACACTGAATTAATGGAAAACAACAGACAAAAATCGAAGTTTCTTAGATTTTTCCCAGAACTCAAAAGTCGTCCCCTGACGTTGTTTAAGCATAATTGTTAACACAGAAAATCAAATGTTGTTGTTTTTCTATTAAATAAGTGTGAAAACTGGAGGAAAACCAGAAAAAAATGGGGGAAATCTGAAACCTGGGACAACAAAACAGTGAAAACAGAATTTGGGGGAAAAAAATGAACGAGGCAAAAATTCTAACCTGATTTTAAAATACCCTACCACCGTTTTTTTCTGTGCATGACTGCACTTTAGAGAGTGTGTCATCCTGCAGCAGAGCATTTTGGGGGAAGTTGTGGTCAGGTCCAATATTGACTATGCACCCAAGAGGGAAAGAAGTTGGGCCATCCTAGATATGTTTTAGAGTAATACAATATATAAAATGTACATGCTTTGTGAAGCCTCAATTTAATATGATTTATATAGCGATGCTTATAACACACTTTATAAAGCACAGGTTTGTGTCATATTTTACGTAGTGGGATGAGCCCCACCTGTTTAAAGCCCCACCTGTTTAGCATGTTATTTTGGCATTAATACGTGTCACATATCAGTTTGCAAACAATGTAAAAAAAATACTCTTTGACTTAATAAAGCCACACACAAACATGGTCTCTTTTTTGCTTTATTGACTAAGGCAGCTCCAACATGCAGGTGTTTCATCCTAGCTTAGTGCTTTCTGTGGTGGTGGTGGGGCAGCCAGACAAAACACAGCGCGTAGGGGTTGGTATTGTTCTCTAGTTGCGCTGTGATTGGCTCAGTGTTCTGTCACTCATGGGGACACTACGTCACTGCAAAATCTACAGGGAGAGCTAAATAATTCAAGCCCCTTGGGTGCTGCCATAGATTTACATTAGAAGTGCCCATCCAAGAAGGCTCAAGGTCACTGGCCAAATCTACCATAGCATTGATTGGACTGATCATGTCAACATCATATTTTCAAAATCTTAGCTAGCAAGCTAGACAAGCAGTCATCATCAATCAAGTCGACAATCTACTGGCAAATCCTTTTCAATCCTTGTCATATGAAGAGAAATTACAGATAAAACGTATCGGTGCTCATCGGCCATTGGACATAAACATTACACAACAAGTTGGAAATTCAACAATGAGTGGTTTGGAAGGAATCAGTGGCTAACTGCAAGCGTTGCAAAGCAATACTAGCCTGCTATTCAGTGGAGAGGGTGTGTGGTCCAAGTCTGGGGTTAAGGGTCTCTTTTTTCCAAGCTTAAGAGGATAAACATTCCCCTTGCAACACCATGGGCCAGAAAAGGTTGAATACATTGGCCATGCTGTCAATTCAGCATGACTTATTCCACGTTAAAACAACTGAAAACTCTGAACTGGGAAATCTCAGACTTCAGTGAGTTCAAGAGAACCGGGAACTCAGAAAAAAAATAGCTCTGTCTGAAGAAATACGTTTTGAATGGTCATCCAACTCGGAATTCCAAGTCGGGAAAAACTATTTCTAGAGCTCCGACCTGAAGATCACTGACATCATGATTCGACCTTGTTTTTTTCTATTTTCCCAGTTGTCGTGAAAGCCCCATAACTCCAGAGAATGCCAGACTTTGACGACAAAGTTTGATGACAAAATTTGCCCAGAAGAAGGACCTCCACGCCACCTTCCTGTTCAAGTGAGCACAGCACAACAAGGTGAGTCCAAAATGTATTGTATGCTGCTGCATAAATTATGTAATATGCCAGGGAGATATGTATACTGTAGCTAAGAATTTAATACTACAGCGCCTTGCAAAAGTATTCATCCCCCTTGGCGTTTTTCCTATTTTGTTTCATTACAACCTGTAATTTAAATGGATTTTTATTTGGATTTCATGTATTGGATATACACAAAATAGTCCAAATTGGGAAGTGAAATGAAAAAAATGACTTTCAAATTCTAAAAAATAAATAACGGAAAAGTGGTGCGTGCATATGTATTCACCCTCTTTGCTATGAAACCCCTAAATAAGATCTGGTGCAACCAATTACCTTCAGAAGTCACATAATTAGTTAGATTGCACACAGGTGGACTTTATTTAAGTGTCTCATGATCTGTCACATGATCTCAGCACATATACACCTGTTCTGAAAGGCCCCAGAGTCTGCAACACCACAAAGCAAGGGGCACCATGAAGACCAAGGAGCTCTCCAAACAGGTCAGGGACAAAGTTGTGGAGATGTACAGATCAGGGTTGGGTTATAAAAAAATATCAGAAACTTTGAACATCCCACAGAGCACCATTAAATCCATTATTAAAAAATTTAAAGAATATGGCAACAAAACAAACCTGCCAAGAGAGGGCCGCACACTAGAACTCATGGACCAGGCAAGGAGGGCATTAATCAGAGAGGCAACAAAGATACCAAAGATAACCCTGAAGCAGCTGCAAAGCTCCACAGCGGAGATTGGAGTATCTGTCCATAGGACCACTTTAAGCCGTACACTCCACAGAGCTGGGCTTTACGGAAGAGTGGCCAGAAAAAAGTAATTGCTTTAATAAAAAAATAAGCAAACACAGTTGGTATTCGCCAAAAGGCATGTGGGAGACTCCCCAAACATATGGAAGAAGGCACTCTGGTCAGATGAGACTAAAATTGAGCTTTTTGGCCATCAAGGAAAATGCCATGTCTGGCGCAAACCCAACACCTCTCATCACCCCGAGAACACCATCCCCACAATGAAGCATGGTGGTGGCAGCATCATGCTGTAGGGAAGTTTTTCATCGGTAGGGACTGGGAAACTGGTCAGAATTGACGGAATGATGGATGGCGCTAAATAAATGGAAATTCTTGAGGGAAACCTGTTTCAGTCTTCCAGAGATATGAGACTGGGACGGAGGTTCACCTTCCAGCAGGACAATGACCCTAAACATACTGCTAAAGCAACACTTCAGTTGTTTAAGGGGAAACATTATACATTTCTTGGAATGGCCTATTGGAATCCAATTGAGAATCTGTGGTATTACTTAAAGATTGCTGTACACCAGCGGAACCCATCCAACTTGAAGGAGCTGGAGCAGTTTTGCCTTGAAGAATGGGCAAAAATCCCAGATGCTAGATGTGCCAAGCTTATAGAGACATACCCCAAGAGACTTGCAGCTGTAATTGCTGCAAAAGATGGCTCTACAAAGTATCGACTTTTGACGGGTGAATAGTTATGCACGCTCAAGTTTTCTGTGTTTTTGGCTTATTTCTTGTTTGTTTAACACCAAAAATATTTTGCATCTTCAAAGTGGTAGGCATGTTGTGTAAATCAAATGATACAAACCCCCCAAAAATCCATTTTAATTCCAGGTTGTAATGCAACAAAATAGGAAAAATGCCAAAGGGGTTGAATACTTTCTCAAGCCACTGTAAGTGTATATTGTGTAGTAAGCTGTTAGTAGCCCATGTGCCTCACCCTAATAACTTGGTCCCTTTCCCTCTCAGAACTTAGGCTAACGTTCTGAGTTGATGGTGCACATGTAGCCTATAGCCTGTTTTAGAGAAATGTCATAATTGAATATTTTAAAAGCTTTCATTGTCTGCTTATATGCCCCCTTTATTTATCCTACGGTTCTGACTTGGTGCACAGTGCAAAGCTGTCATCAAGGCAAAGGGTGGCTACTTTGAAGAATCTCAAATATAACACTTTGTTTTGGTTACTTCATGATTCCATATGTGTTATTTTATAGTTTTGATGTCTTCACTAGTATTCTATGATGTAGAAAATAGTAAAAATAGAGAAAAACCCTGGAATGAGTAGGTGTGTCCAAACTTTTGACTGGTACTGTACATAAGTATCAAAATTATAAATCATTTCAAATGTATTATATTCAGCAAACAAGACGGCAACATTTTCTTGTTTTTAAAATGTATTTATGGATAGCCAGGGGCACACTCCAACACTCAGACATCATTTACAAACAACACATTTGTGTTTAGTGAGTCTGCCAGATCAGAGGCAGTAGGGATGACCAGGGATGGAAGTTCTCATGGGGGCCAGTATGAAAAATGTATGCACTCACTAATTGGAAGTCACTCTGGATAAGAGCAGCTGCTAAATGACTAAAATGTAAAATAATACCCACTAACAATAATTGTAACTCTTGAACCGTTCGAGCTAGAGACATCAAACCAACTTTCACATGTTCAGGCTATCCTATCAACCACCAATCAATCAACCAATCAATATTTTTAATCTAATCACTTTTTCCACTATATCCAGTCACCACCATTACTACTGCAGACACTACCACTACTATAACCTATTTCAAAACCATACATACTTTAAAACAAGCTAGCAAGCACAAAACATTTTCTTCAGGAAATGTACTTTTCAGTGATCACTGTTAGCCTAAATAGTTTATTTATTAGATAGAACTACAGCTAGCTATCAGTAGGTCTACATACAAACCTATTCTACACAAAAGTACTTTTAAGAGCTGTCATCACTAGACGCACCGTCATATGTCTCTCCCCAAATAATAGCCTAAAACTTTCTAATCATTACATCACCATTCACCTAAAATAAAACGTTTTACAAAAGTGAATTGTGCATCTATTTATCTGAAACCACAGCCTGAATGATTCAGAGATGCTTTGATTTCCTAACAGTGATGTACACAACCCACAATCCTAATATTTGTGTAAACTCTTCACAGTTGTGTTCCGTGTGTGTAACTGAGTAGACTGATTCCCCCATTTCATTTATCCACAATCCATAGGTAAGGCTGTACAGAGAAATACAAGTATGCCCCAATTCAATTGTAAAGTCTAATACATCCAAAGTGTGATTTCAACTTACTTGTACTTTTTTGCCAAATTAACTTTTGTTGAATTTATATCACAACATTCCAAGCTTGATTGGCATTATCTAGTCCAAATATGGCATGATTCCACTATTTGTATCCATTTGCATGACTTTCAATCAGGGACTTTAATTTTGAAGGCAAACCTTATATTCCACTATTGTGGCTAATCCGTATTGTGGCTAGCTTCACATATGTGAGAAGTTAGAGGTCAGTGATATAAAGAGTCATGATATGACCCACAACTACACGATTTGATCTGTAAACTTTACCCTGGGGATTCACCACTGTGGGGATCTTCATGCACCATTGATCAGTGAGAAGAAGAAGGTAAGTAACAGGCCTATACCTGGGATCGGCAGTGGCAGACTTACCATTCGGCAGAAGAGGCAACTGCCTCAGGCCTCCCATCATCAAGGGGCCTCATGAGCTGGACATATTAACAAAAAAATAAATAATACAATAAAATCTCTGCTCGCCCACTGTGCCCAGGTTAATGAGGCCACTTTGTCGACAAAAAAAGGCCTCCAAAAAAAGTAAATGAATCCATACAGCCGAATAATAATTAATAACAGATAAATACTTTATTTCCCTACATATACATACATTTCATATCAATATTAATATAACCCAAGTTTTTCTAATAATAGTAGAAACAAGTATCATGAATCACCCACGGACTGGTTCAGATAATGGACTATTCCACCCTGACTAGAGTTCCCATGCTGCCGGGTCATGGCTAGAAGGGATCAAGCTTTTGTTAAATTACAGTCAGATTTGACTTTGCGTAGCAGGTTAGGAAAGGAACAGGAGCTCAAGCAGTAGAACATTTGAGGTGCCGGTACTCAGCTCATGGTGAGCTCCTGCCCAAGTCACGCAGCGGTTACTGGAAGAATATCGGACCAATTTGAAAGCGTATGAGCGTTGTACTGAGCCTTGGTTTCTCAAATTACTGCCTCGCCTGGTTCACCAACTACTTCTCAGATAGAGTTCAATGTGTCAAATCGGAGGGCCTGTTGTCTGGACCTATGGCAGTCTCTATGGGGGTGCCACAGGGTTCAATTCTTGGGCCGACTCTTTTCTCCGTGTATATCAATGATGTCGCTCTTGCTGCTGGTGACTCTCAGATCCACCTCTACGCAGACGACACCATTTTGTATACATCTGGCCCTTCATTGGACACTGTGCTAACAAACCTCCAAATGAGCTTCAATGCCATACAACACTCCTTCAGTAGCCTCCAACTGCTCTTAAACACTAGTAAAACTAAATGCATGCTCTTCAATCGAACGCTGCTGGCACCCGCCCACCTGACTAGAATCACCACTCTCTAAAAAAAATTATATTCCCTGCCCTGCCCTCTAGGAAGAGTCTTGGTGGTAAAATGTATTCACTCACTACTGTTAGTCGCTCTGGATAAGAGCGTCTGCTAAATGACGTAAATGTAAATGTTCCAAACTTCTTCCATTTAAGACTGATGGAGGCCACCGTGTTCTTGGGGACCTTCAATGCTGCAGAAATGTTTTGGTACCCTTCCCCAGATCTGTGCTTCAACACAATCCTGTCTCGGAGCTCTATGGACAATTCCTTCGACCTCATGGCTTGGTTTTTGCTCTGACATACGCTGTCAACTGTGGGACCTTATATAGACAGGTATGTCCCTTTCCAAATGAGGTCCAATCAATTGAATTTACCACAGGTGGACTCCAATCAAGTTGTAGAAACATCTTAAAGATGATCAATAGAAACATGAGGCATCAGAGCTCAATTTCGAGTCTCATAGCAAATGGTCTGAATATATATGTAAATAATGTATTTCTGTTTTTTATGTGTAATAAATGTGCAAACATTTAAAAAAAAAAACGGTTTAGCTTTGTCATTATGAGGTATTGTGTATATTTGCTGAGGATTGAATTTCATTTAATCCATTTTTGAATAAGGCTGTAATATGGAAAAAAACTATGGAAAAAGTTAAGGGGTCTGAATACTTTCCGAAGGCACTCTATTTTTAGTTACTTGACAAAGAAGGTTTAGGCTTACTGCTACATTGGCTTATAGGCTAACTCTTAGTGCATGCACTCATTTCTTTAGGCGCCAATGTATCACGGTGTATAAATGTGTCCATATGGCAGAGGCTGGTGCTCTGGCATTAGTGGAATTTAAACTCTGAGATGTAATCATTTTAATTCCGGTTTGAAGCGGCAGGTAGCTTAGCGGTGAAGAGCGTTGGGCCAGTATACGAAAGGTCGTTGGTTTGAATCCCCGAGCCGACTAGGTGAAGAATCTGTCGATGTGCCCTTGAGCAAGGCACTTACTCCTAATTGCTCCTGTAAGGTCGTTCTGGATAAGAGCGTCTCCTAAATCATGTAAATGTAATTCCGGTTTGTATTATTAACCACGTGACAATTATTTTGAAAAACTAAAACGTCATTATTGAACTGAAACTGTTCCACTAAAACATGCATATGAAAATCATAACTGGCAGGCAGATCAGTAGAAATTGGATAAATTGTAAACTTTCCCAAACTTGAAACTCATGCACAGTCTAGGAATAGACCATTGTAAACAGAGCGCACATTTCTTTGTACTGCATAATTAAAACGTTTGTTTTTTGTGTGTGTCAACAATATTGACAAACTACAGGAATTATGATCCTTGCTTTGTGAGAACAGAACTATAGTGTGATAATATAATACATATCTGCCCTATGGGCCCTGGTCAAAAGTAATGCACTAAACGTGGAATAGGGTCCCAAATGGAATAGGGTCCCAAATGGAATAGGATCCCAAATGGAATAGGATCCCAAATGGAATATCGTCCCAAATGGAATAGGGTCCCATGTGGAATACGGTCCCAAATGGAACACGGTCCCAAATGGAATATCGTCCCAAATGGCACCCTATTCCCTGCATAGTGCACTGTCAAAAGTACTGCGCTAATAGGGTGTCATTTGGGACTCACACACAGAAAGCCAGCCTCAGGGAGATGTTGAGAGTGACTTGTAGAACACACAGGACTCCAAAACACACGGCAGCCAGGCTGTAGAGTCTTGGTTTTCCATCTGCAGAAGAACACACACACACAAACACACACACACACACACACACACACACACCATCATCACTAATGATTTAGATTAAAACAGAACACACGTCATCCCACAAAACCTTAACTAATTCTGAGAACCTAACATTTCCAATGTGTCATTGGTTTTACCCCAAATGTGGTTTGGCAGCAACAGTTTGCTCAAGAGTGTGGTCATCTCAAATCTGATGAACAGGAAGCTACTGTATGATGACATTACCAAAATTACACAATATAGCTGTCTCATGATTTAAAGAGGCTATCTGCGATCGCTGCATACGTATTTAGGACTTTGAAATGTATGATATTTACCTATTAATTCTTCAAGAATGTAACTTATAAATGCCAAATGAGATTAGTTTAACCTTCTAACCCCATAAGGACCCAAAATACACACTGAGTGGAGGAAAGTCATCACTCTCAAATTCATAGAAAGAGCTATGTATGCAAGGACTGCCCATCCATGAGCTCAAAATGATTGTTTTAACCATTTAAAGATGCCCTATGCAGAAATCGCTCAGCCATTTCCTGGTTGCTAACATTCTAATATGTTATGTGACAAAACAAGCAGTCATTGTGTAAAATAAATATTGTATATTCAGCTGTTTGAAGTTGCTGTACAAAACCTAAAGTAAAAGACGCAAAAATGAAACTTTATAAAGGGAAGCATAGAAATAGCACACATAGAACAGATCTACCACTTCTTAGACTTGCTTTGGATGGGGATGAAAGATCTATAACATTTATGTGAATTTGGTCGGGTCGCCCAAAAATGTACTGTAGCTTTAAGGCAATACAAAGTTTGTACAATTCCATAATTTACAATTCCAGAGTAAAACAAGCTTACACTGAGCATACATAGCTCTGTCTATGAATTGAGTGCTTACGCGATAGATCATTCTTAGTTCTTACCTGAGCGAAGGGTCTCAGTCTTCAAGCTCCTCATTGCTCTGTTCCGGTTTTCTTAAATAATAATAATAATATGCCATTTAGCAGACGCTTTTATCCAAAGCGACTTACAGTCATGCGTGCATACATTTTTTTTGTGTATGGGTGGTCCCGGGGTTCGAACCCACTACCTTGGCGTTACAAGCGCCGTGCTCTACCAGCTGAGCTACAGAGGACCACGTTCTTCATTCCTCTTGTTTAATTCAATAACTTGTTTGTTGACATAGTTGGCCATCTTAACTATTTGTACCGAATATATCAATGATTACCCCAATCAATCAATTAAACAACTAATTCAGTATGTCTGACCTCTTATTGTAATATCTATGATTCTAACATACTTTTACTTATAGTATTAACTTACTGTATGATTACCTTTCTAACTGACTGAGCAGTAGTTAGTCTGATGTGTCTAAACCCTGTACTTCTCTGTTCTCTGTCTGTGTCCAACAGCTGGATGTTTCAAGGCTATATCCACCAATAAGAAGGCTGTAGGTGTCAGGATGTTTCAAGGCTCTTCCACCAATAAGAAGGAGACTCTTGAGATGTGTCTCAAATGGCACCCTAATCTCTATACAGTGCACTACATAGGGAAATAGGGTACCATTTGGGACACAGATTTTAGACCAGACAGTTTTTTGTAACACCCTGTTCATCCCCCTTGTTCATTCTGTTCTGTGGTTTATTTTTTCCTCTTTATAAAGTTTTTTTATTTTTTTTTATGTTAAGATTTATAATTCATAATGTAGCATTGCATCTCTCATGGGAAACGTATGTTAACATTGCCAAAGCAAGTGAAGCAGATAGTAAACACAAGTGAAATGAACAATAAATATTATATATTATCTCTCTCTCTCTCTCTGCTAAGTTGTTAAGTGATGTTGTCACCTATTGGTTAGAGAGAGAGATAGAGAGAGAGAATAGAAGTGGAGACTATATTAACAATGTTGTTTTCTGTCAAAACAGACATTTATCAATGGGATTGAATCAGTCAGTTATGTCTGGATAGATCTGATTGACTTTGTTACTGAGGGGACCTGGAAATGGGTGGGACGGCACCCCACTGACCACCCCAAGGTAATATACTACTGCTCTAATAACACTGACCACAGTGTAAGGAGTAGGACGGATTCTCTGAGTTGTGGTCTGTCGTACGGCAATTTGGTAAAAAGCCAATTTGACATTTACTCAGTACATTGTTTTCACTGAGGAAATGTACGAGTCTGTTGTTAATGATAATGGAGAGGATTTTCCCAAGGTTGCTGTTGTCACATATCCCACGGTAGTTATTGGGGTCAAATTTGTCTCCACTTTTGTGGATTGGGGCGATCAGTCCTTTGCTCCAAATATTGGGAAAGATGCCAGAGCTGAGAATGATGTTAAAGAGTTTAAGTATAGCCAATTGGAATTTGTTGTCTGTATATTTTATCATTTTATTTAGGATACCATCAAGACCACAGGCCTTTTTGGGTTGGAGGGTTTGTATTTTGTCCTGTAGTTCATTCAATGTAATTTGATAATCCAGTGGGTTCTGGTAGTCTTTAATAGCTGATTCTCTACACATAGTTACTAGCTAAAACACCAGGTAAATAGGACTAGTAACCAGCACTTCTTACAACTAGGTGATAAGCCATGAACCTGGACAGAAACTCACAGTAGACAGACAGGCCTATGATCCCAGCCAGTAGGAGAACACACAGCAGCACCAGACACACTGCAGCAACTCTGGAGGATCTCTTCCCTAAAGAACATCTCTTCCCTGAGCTATCAGGCTCTGTGGACACATCAAATATACGTTTACGTGAGTCTATGTGCTTATGTGTGTGTGTCTTGGTGATGGTCTCACCGTCTCTCAGGGTGTCTGCACTTGTGTAGATATCCACAATCCTCTCCTCAGCTTCACCTCTGTCTATCTTGAATGTATACAACAGTTACGATAACGGCTGAAAACTCCTTATGAGGGGTATCTTGTCTGAAAGCCATGTTTCAGAAAAAGCAGAGAATATTGCAGTTACCTGAGTCCCGTCATCCATCTTATTATCAAGTGACTGAATGGAGGGAAGAGTTGGCCGGTTTTCCCTTCCCCTTAATCCCTCCAGGACTCCCCCTCTCTTGCCTCTGTATCACCGGCGTTGCCTCTTGGATTCCCTGAAAATTGGGTCGGAATTCCATAAAGAGCCCAGGGCAGATGAGTCAACGTTGAAGCTGGAATTGAGGGTACTAACTCCCGATCTGATGTTCAAAAGTTGTCTATCATAAGAAATGATAGTGGATACATTTAATGAAAATAAAGAATCACAAAACAGCAAAATTGGGTCGGAGCTCGCACAGTGTGTGTGTGTGAGTGTGCAATCTTATCTGAATGTTGAGCAACAACGCTATCTCTTGGACTGGGCTTGAAGGCTCTTACGTTGCCATATAATTGGCCATCAATGTCCGTGTTCTTCATTGCATTATGTTTGTCGTCTTCAAATCCATCTGGGATTTCATGGACTCCCACTGACATCTTAACACACTTGTGGTCAAATACAGTAACTTCTACTTCTGACCTCAGCTCTAATGTACTTCTGTACCTGTGTCTTCTCCCTGCACTGTACTGCCTCTGTGTGATTTATGGTAGTGAAACTATTTATCAGTCAACCACAGTGGTATAGAAACACTGGCCACCACGTGACTCCCACCAGCCTTAGTTTGATAATATAATACATGATATGACTCTATAACATGCTATATGATGTATATCTGAATTCACAGGGTCCCAATTTTAGATCTGCTAACATAAATTGGGATCCTGTTAATTGACATATAAACTACATATATCCTTACTGAGTTTACAGCACCCCCAGCCTTGCGTCTATGTGACTTACTGTATTGACACTATTTTTCTTTATCTTGGGTCAGTTTTGCATTTCCACCACAAATAGTTAAGGTTAAGATTGGGGGTGGGAAAGCTGATCCTAGATCTGTACCTAGGGGAAACGTCACCACACAGTGTGACCGGCCACCGATGACCACATAGTTTTTTTTTGTATTTATGCTGTATTTAAACTTGGTTTCCAGGGGAATTTCACCAAAAGCAGAAGTTGTGACAAGATCGCCATAGTTTCAGTTTGACAGATTTAAGAGAATAGAAAGAAGAATTAAAACCCTTCACATGTATTATGACAACAAGTTCATATTTCCACCCTATCTTTTAGTACAACATCACCAGTGGGGGCTGGTGGGAAGAGCGATAGGAGGTTGGGCTCATTGTAATGACTGCAATGGAATTAATGGTATAGTATCAAACGCATCAAACATATGGAAACCACATGTTTGACTCCGTGCCTTTAATACCATTCCAGCCATTACAATGATCATGTCCTCCTATAGCTCCTCCCACTGGCTTAGACAGGGCTTAGACTGTACAAAAAATACATCAAAACTATATCTCTCAGACACTTCAGAAAAAACTTTAGATTTGGGGACTATGTGTTGTTCCATGTAGTGAATTTGTTATTCAATGTACAGTGGGGGAAAAAAAAAATTTAGTCAGCCACCAATTGTGCAAGTTCTCCCACTTAAAAAGATGTGAGAGGCCTGTAATTTTCATCATAGGTACACGTCAACTATGACAGACAAAATGAGGGGAAAAAAATCAGAAAATCACATTGTAGGATTTTTAATGAATTTATTTGCAAATTATGGTGGAAAATAAGTATTTGGTCAATAACAAAAGTTTCTCAATACTTTGTTATATACCCTTTGTTGGCAATGACACAGGTCAAACGTTTTCTGTAAGTCTTCACAAGGTTTTCACACACTGTTGCTGGTATTTTGGCCCATTCTTCCATGCAGATCTTCTCTAGATTAGTGATGTTTTGGGGCTGTCGCTGGGCAACACAGACTTTCAACTCCCTCCAAAGATTTTCTATGGGGTTGAAATCTGGAGACTGGCTAGGCCACTCCAGGACCTTGAAATGCTTCTTACGAAGCCACTCCTTCGTTGCCCGGGCGGTGTGTTTGGGATCATTGTCATGCTGAAAGACCCAGCCACGTTTCATCTTCAATGCCCTTGCTGATGGAAGGAGGTTTTCACTCAAAATCTCACGATACATGGCCCCATTAATTATTTCCTTTACACGGATCAGTCGTCCTGGTCCCTTTGCAGAAAAACAGCCCCAAAGCATGATGTTTCCACCCCCATGCTTCACAGTAGGTATGGTGTTCTTTGGATGCAACTCAGCATTCTTTGTCCTCCAAACACGACGAGTTGAGTTTTTACCAAAAAGTTATATTTTGGTTTCATCTGACCATATGACATTCTCCCAATCCTCTTCTGGATCATCCAAATGCACTCTAGCAAACTTCAGACGGGCCTGGACATGTACTGGCTTAAGCAGGGGGACATGTCTTGCACTGCAGGATTTGAGTCCCTGGCGGCGTAGTGTGTTACTGATGGTAGACTTTGTTACTTTGGTCCCAGCTCTCTGCAGGTCATTCACTAGGTCCCCCGTGTGGTTCTGGGATTTTTGCTCACCGTTCTTGTGATCATTTTGACCCCACAGGGTGAGATCTTGCGTGGAGCCCCAGATCGAGGGAGATTATCAGTGGTCTTGTATGTCTTCCATTTCCTAATAATTGCTCCCACAGTTGATTTCTTCAAACCAAGCTGCTTACCTATTGCAGATTCAGTCTTCCCAGCCTGGAGCAGGTCTACAATTTTGTTTCTGGTGTCCTTTGACAGCTCTTTGGTCTTGGCCATAGTGGAGTTTGGAGTGTGACTGTTTGAGGTTGTGGACAGGTGTCTTTTATACTGATAACAAGTTCAAACAGGTGTCATTAATACAGGTAATGAGTGGAGGACAGAGGAGCCTCTTAAAGAAGAAGTTACAGGTCTGTGAGAGACAGAAATCTTGCTTGTTTGTAGGTGACCAAATACTTATTTTCCACTATAATTTGCAAATAAATTCATTAAAAATCCTACAATGTGATTTTCTGGAAATAATTTTCTCAATTTGTCTGTGTACCTATGATGAAAATTACAGGCCTCTCTCATCTTTTTAAGTGGGAAAACTTGCACAATTGGTGGCTGACTAAATACTCCCCCCCCCCACTGTATAGGCTAATAGCAGTAAGGCCAAAACACATTTTTTATTAAATATTTTTTACATATATTTTTTTTATACTTCAAAGGGTCTTAAAATTCAAAATCAAATAGCAAAATGATTTTTGGTATGACCTTCTTTAAGAAATTCCATATAGCTTAGTAGTCTCCTCCCAGGTTTTAGTCTCCGTAGAGGGGAAGTAACAGCTGCAGTGAAAGTTCTGCCAGCTGTTAGGACAAGGTTGTTCTGCAAGATGAACACATGAATTGCCTTCAACTTATCACACTGTACACTTAAAGAAAGAATACAGACTTATGATCAGGTGTGTGTGATTAATGACATTATCATTTATTCCTGTAGCTTTACTCACTGAGATTTGTAAGACTCCCACTAAGAAAATCTCTCTGTCTGTAGCTGGTCTCTCTCTTCAGTCGGGGTGTTTTAACTGGTCGGTAGCTGGTCCAGAACAATCTGGTTCAAGTTATTGCTGGTATTGAAGTGATCAATCACATATTGGAAAATAAATATTAATTTTCATGATGATTTTATAATTATTTTAGGACATGTCCCTCTGCACAGTTGAACATGGTAGCTAAGGTGAGCTGTGTTAAGGTGAGTTCAGAGGTGTGGCCTCATTGGTCTAGCCAATCTATCCAGAGTTTGGGTGTATTTGCATACTGATGTGATTCTGCCGTAGAAATGCCATGTATCCAACTCCAGCTACCTCCAACTTATGCTGGGTGACAGACAGAAAGCCTGTTAATGGCAGCATTATGGGGAAGACTGGACCTGAACCAAACAAGTAATTTTGGGAGTCAGGGAAAATGTATGGAGCAAAAATTACATGATTTTCTTTAGGAATGTGGTGAAGTAAAAGTTGTCAAAAATATAAATAGTAAAGTACAGATACCCCCCAAAACTACTTAAGTAGTATTTAAAAGTATTTTTACTTAAGTGCTTTATACCACTGTGGGTGACCGACAGAAAGCCTGTTGATCCCATCATTATTGGGAAGTTAGGACCTGACCAGAAGAGGTCACTAACAGACCTGCTATATTCAGTTCTAATGTTGGCTTCTTAGTACACTCTGGAATATTTCCTCCAAACTCCATGTCAAACATACAAAGAGAAGCTACTGAAGTGTGAAGGAGCTGGTGGCTTCCAGGCAAGTGTCTGAGGGAGAGCTGTCTGGCCCATTCGCCTGGACTAGATATTCCATGGCTCCAACTCCAGCTACCTCCAACTTATGCTGGGTGACAGAAAGAAAGCCTGAGAGTCTGATGCACCCGTGCGTCAAACTAAGTAACATAATACTAAAATTCCCATCAAAATCCATCAGTTTAACTTAGAGATAGATTTTGCATTGGCTGCGTCTCAATCCACCGCATCCGCCTATGTCAGCCTTCCACATCTGCGGTGGAAGGTGGCAGAGCTACAGCGGTGTTTGTCAGACCATGAGACATCCTGAAAATCGGTCTTCTCATGAAAACGTCTGTAGCGTCCGAACGGTTTGACCGACAAACTATTATGACCCCACTATGGAAAGGGGTATTCAAGGCTTGTATTCTCCAATGTGCTTTGAGAAGGAGGCGAAGAGAGACAGGATGCGAGGAGGAATTGAGGAAAGATGAATTGAGAAAGAGACCATTGGCGAGTCTTTAATAACCCTATTTAACCACAATGGTGAGTTCATCGCTCACTTTAACCACTACAGTGCCTTCAGAAAGTGTCCATACCCCTTGACTTATACTTTTTTGTTGTTGTGTTACAGCCTGAATTCAAAATTGATTAAATGTATTATTTTTCTCACCCATCTACACACAGTGCCCTACAGTGACTAAGTGAAATCATGTTTTTAGAAATTTGAGCAAATGTATTGAAAATGAAATATACGTATACCCATTTACATAAGTATTCACACCCCTGAGTTAATACTTTGTAGAAGGACCTTGGGCAGCGAGTACAGCTGTTAGTCTCTCCACACCTGGATTGTGCAACATTTGTCCATTATTCTTTTCAGAATTCTTCAAGTTCTGTCAAATTGGTTGTTGCTAGACAACCATTTTCAGGTCTTGCCATAGATGTTCAAGTAGATTTAAGTCAGAACTGTGACTCGGCCACTCAGGGACATTCTGTGTCTTTTTGGTAAGCAACTCCAGTGTAGATTTGGCCTTGTGTTTTAGGTTATTGTCTTGCTGATAGGTGAATTCATCTCCCAGTGTCTTGTGGAACGCGGACTGAACCAGGTTTTCCTCTAGGATTTTTCCTGTGCTTAGCTCTATTCCATTTATTTTTTATCCTGAAAAACTCCCCACTCCTTAACAATTACAAACATACCCATAACATGATGCAGCCACCACTATGCTTGAAAATATGGAGAGTGGTACTCTGTAATGTGTTGTATTGGATTTGCCCCAAACATAACAAACATAACACTTTGTATTCAGGACCAAAAGTTAATTGCTTTGCCACATTTTTTACAGTATTACTTTAGTGCCTTGTTACAAACAGGATGCATGTTTTGGATTTTTTTAAATTATGTACAGGCTTCCTTCTTTTCACTCTGTCAATCAGGTTAGTATTGTGGAGTAACTACAATGTTGTTGATCCATCTTCAGTTTTCTCCTTTCACAGCCATTCAACTCTGTAACTGTTTTAATGTCACCATTGGCCTCATGGTTTTCTTCCTCTCCGGCAACTGAGTTAGGAAGGACACCTGTATCTTTGTAGTGACTGTGTGTATAGATACACCATCCACAGTGTAATTAATAACTTCACCATGCTCAAAGGAATATGTAATACCTGCTTTATTATTATTTTTTACGCATCTACCAATCAATGCCCTTCTTTGCGAGGCATTGGAAAACCTCCCTGGTCTTTGTGGTTGAATCTGTGTTTGAAATTCACTGCTAGACTGAGGGACCTTACATATATTGTATGTGTGGGATACAGAGATGAGGTAGTCATTCAAAAATGTTCATGTTAATTAAACACTAGTATTTCACACAGAGTAAGTCTATGCAACTTATTATGTGTCAAGGTTAAGCATATTTTTACTCATGAACTTATTAAGGCTTGCCATAACAAAGGTGTTGAATATTTACTGACTCAAGACATTTCAGCTTGAAATATTTATTCATTTGTTTTAAAAAATTTGAAAAACATATTTCCACTTTGA